>NC_053027.1:332535157-332761402 GCF_003073215.2 Triticum urartu | reverse complement strand
CATACAGATCGTTCACTATGCATCCAACATATCTTGCTTAAAAGGTGGAAAGGTATTATTTATTCAGAACATGGTAGAAGAATATATAGTGCACATAAATTGGTAAACAGAATTTGTTATTGCCTAGGAACGGAGTCAGAATATGATATCACAATTGGTTGCTTAAATAGTGATCAATTGGTTGCTTAAATAGTAATATGACAACATGGAGAAAGTTGAAAGGACACTAACCTCGATCAGACTTTGATCGGCTGATGACGTTGGGGAAGTAAACATCCATGTTAATTAGACCAGGCTGTGGTGCACGCACTAGAATTTTATTGCCGGCTTTCAGTTCATAACACTTAGACATTTTTCTCCAAAGGTCCGCATTAAAATAGGAGTGACCATCTTTATCAAGTTTTACGCTAACCGTCATTGTAAACCCATGTTACGTTGTCAATATGACATCCTGGGAGTCATCAGCAAAGTAAAGCCCAATATTTCCTTCTACTCCTGTTCTTGCAAAGCAAGGGATGTACTGCTTGAAATGAAAATTAAGAGCTTAAATTACATACATTGAAATAACCAAGCAAGATGCAAATATGGGAGTAACTGATAGAACATATCCATATATAGATGCAAGCAAAGTACAAAAATATAGAATTAAAAATAGATAATGTAACAAAGATTTGATGCAAATATATAGATAATGTAGCAATAGACGGTATATGTTCACAAATTTAGGCCATGCCGACTGTGGTAGGTTGAGATTGAACATACCGAGCGCTCCCTGAAGTCATATGGAATGGTAAGTTAGAACTTTGTTTCCGCATGGCCACGACCACAGTTGCCCGATTTGTGCTCGCACTGTGCACACATGAAAGAATACCCACAATTAGCTAGAACAAAAATGATTCCACGGCGATTTCCGCCGGTTGATTAACAACGACGGACGGACTGCGATAAGAGATAAGTGAATATTTCACTAATTAAGTTGATTACCTTCTCCATGATAGAACTCCCCGGCCCAATCCCGCAGAAAACCCCAGTCGATCGGAGTCTAGAATGTCGGTGCAGATAGGTGGCGGAAAGCGGTGGAGGCAAAATCCGGTGCCGTTTGGAGCGCGACCTACGGCCGCCACCAACAGCCGTCGAGCTTAGAGTGCAGAGTTGCGGAGGAGTCTGCGGTGAGTGAGTGGGGACGAAGTGGGCGGGGGTTTTCTTTTCCTTTTGCATGTGTGAGTGAACACACACGGTTCATAGAGGCGACGGAGATGAACCGTGTGCGATAGTAAATCACCAACATTGAATGGGAATCCAAATTTCCTTTGTCTTTCATGCATGAGTTTTTTTTTCTATGATGAACTTAAACCGTGCTAATCACCGTGTTCAAATTTGACACTTTGCTGGGTTCATTTACAACATTTAGGGGATTATGTGCATTTTGTAGGCATTAATGCACGTAATTCAAATTCAAATAATTGGTGCATGAAAGGGTGCACAAGAACGGTCTGGAAAACCATACTCATGGTATTTAGTAATTTCTCAAGCCTTTTACAAGGAATGAGCAGAGATTTCAATGGAGTCAAGCACAAACGCGACATTTACTGGGTTATCAACTATATAACAATGAAATATGTGCTTGAAAAACATGACGGCTAGCATGGTGCCATGGTATGGCCTCACCGTGCCCTGGTTAAAATATGAGAAGGTTTGGTTTATTACGTCATGCACGCCCTTTATAAATTGAACCATCTCCTAGGAAGTTTAATGCTTTCGAGAGGGAATTCACCAAGATTGAAGGGGAATCCAAATTTTCGTCCTAGTTTGTCTTTCAGATTTTTTTCCAACGATCAACATACCGCCTCAAATGAAACATGTTCAAATTTGACATTTTTCCGAACTCATTTACCATATTTAGGGGATTGTGTGCATTTTCTAGGCATTAATTATGCACATAATTCAAATTCGAACAATCGGTGGATGAAAAGGTGCACAAGAACGGTCTGGAAAACCATGCTCGTGCTATACAAAAAATGAAACACATGGTTGGAAAACATGACGCCTGGTGTGGTGACATGGTATGGCTTCACCATGCCCCTGGTAAAAATTGGAGAATGTTTTCCTTATGTTGTGATGCGCGCCTTTCATAAAATGAACCATCATCCCAGGAAGTTTCATGGTTTCGAGGGGGAAATCATCATGATTGAAGAGGGATCCAAATTTTCTTTGTCCTTTGTCCACGAGATTTTTTCTATGATGAGCATATAACCTGCAAATCACCGTGTTCAAATTTGGCACTTTTCCGGGTTCATTTGCCATATTTAGGGGATTATGTGCATTTCCTAGGCATTAATGCGCATAATTTAAGTGCAAACAATCGATGCATGAAAGGGTCCACAAGAACTGCCTAGAAAACCATGCTTGTGCCATTTAGTAAATTCTCATGCCTTTTACAAGGAATGGATAGATATTTTGATGAAATGTGTGGCAATAGTCAACCACAATGTTTGCTTTTTGGGTTTTCAACTATTGAATAAATGAAATAAATGCTTAAAAACATGACGCCTGGCATGGTGCCATGGTATAACCTCACCAAGCCCTAGTAAAAATTTGAGAAGGTTTGGTTTATGTCATCATGCACGCCCTTCATAAATCGAACCATCACCGAGGAAGTTCCACGCTTTCGAGAGGGAAAATCCCCGGGATTGAAGGGGAATCCCAATTTCTGTCCTAGTTTGTCATTCAGTTTTTTTTCAACAATCAACATACCACCTTATATGCAATGTGTTCAAATTTGACATTTTCTCGGGCTCATTTACAATATTTAGGGGATTATGTGCATTTTATAGGCATTAATCTATACCTATACTAATTAGGGACTCCCTAAAAAATCCCACGTTAATTAGAAATTAGCAGCCGTTAATCTTGTGGGACCGAGTTATACGGTTCAGATCAATCTGGATAATTCCCTGTTGTAATCCCGCGTTAGTGCTACCAATTTTTTTTGACAAGGCCTAGAAATCTTCTCTTCGGTTAGGAATCTTACAGTCACATGACTCACGTTGTAATCGCACGTTAATTCTACAAATAAAATATTGAAAAGGGCCTGGAAATAATCCTCTCCGATTAGGATCGTACAAGCATGGGACTACTCTCCTACCTTTCTCCCAGCACGGGACTCCTCATCCAAAAAACACCGGACTCCTCTCCTTCTGATTTGTTTACATATCTTCCTCTGCCTCCATGGCACCACAGATTGTGGGCGGCCAGGACGGGATCGATTATCTGCACTGACCACACCGGTGTTCCCAACTCCCAAACCCTCCTCGCGTTCTCATGCCGCGCACATCACACTTCAACTGCCTCCACATGTGCCCCTGCAGCAATAATACGACATGCGAGGCTGGATGGTCTCCAGTGCCGGCACTCCTTCATGGTCATCAAGTCCTCGGTCTAACCCTACAAGCAAGGCTGGAGCGTCCCTTCTCATGTCCTCACAAAGTTCATGGAGCTTCTAAATTAATTTGGATCGAATCTTTAACAGATTTGAGCAATCTCGCCAGGTTCTTTCTCGCCCCTCCGTACCAAGTATGGTGTCAGTTTGTTGAGATAGATGCATATGATTTATGTGCAATCAAGGCTAGTGCATCCCTTCTCCCATCCTCACAAATTTCATGGAGAACCTAAATTAATTTGGATCATCTCATTAACATATTTGGGCAATCTCACAAGTCCGGTCCCAGTTTGTTGGGATAGAACCACCGGATTTACTATGGATCAGAATCGGAAAGACCCCCTTTATTCATTTTCATATATTACCACACGCACATGAGTTTATGGATGAGAAGCAGTTCAGGGCCGGTGGCAATCCAATAGTATTTGAGAACGACGATCCATTAATTAGTACTTAGAATTATTTTGTTCTCTAATCTATTCCACATACCAATGAAATATTGATGGTTTTGAATTGATGGAAAGGTTCATTCATGGATTTGTTTGATGTTTTGAGTAGAGAACATACTGTGCTTATATAGAACAAATATTTGTTAGTTTTCTCTGTGACATGCATGCATATTTTCGCATGAATTTCAGGCGGTCCATGGTTTCCAGCGCAATTTCCTTGAACCTATATATAGACCGAGAGTGTTTGAGTCCAGCAACAGTGGCATAATAGCTAATGGATTGGTTAGTAATTTTATCATCACCGACTATTTCAGTTTTGTTGGTTTTGGATAATGTATGTTTGACTTAATTTACCTCACACGTCATATATATCGCGTCAGGTACAGCTTTGTGATCATCCAAATATGCAAATCAATTATACATCAGGTTGAATCATTCAAATGATTATGTATTACATCGTTGAATCACACAGTCCTTGCTTTTCTTAGACATCGATCACAGATTATCAGTTGGCCGCTCAAGTTGGTGTTAGCTATTATGAGGTCATGGAGATAGCAAGTTAATAGGATCAAGTATTTTATAGTTGTTCAAAAATAACATACCCCACGAACTAATCATGTATTTTGGGGTACTTAGTTCATCCATGTTTTTCCGTCGTTAGTCATTATTGAGGTATAATATTATCATCTAATAAAGACTATGTTATGCATATTTCTAATTTAGAAAATTAAGTTTCATCAAATAATTCAGTATGGTCTGATTAGTAGTTAGAATGGAAATCCTTAATCTCTTCGTAATTAAGTTTGCACAGGCATAGGTATTAAACTGGCTCCTTTATAGAGTCTACTCCTTCCATGTCTAGTATATCTTAGTAAACAATGCATGTTGGTCAATATTATTCACTGTCATGTATAAATGTATTATTGATATTATACATAATCTGCATTAAATAAAGTAGCCCGTGCAGTTGCACGGGATTACGACTAGTGGACATAATTCAAATTCGAACAATCGGTGCATGAAAAGATGCACAAGAACGGTCTGGAAAACCATGCTTGTGTTATTTAGCACATTCTCATGCCTTTTACAAGGAATGGGCAGATATTTCAAGGAAATGTGTGGCAATAGTCAACCATCAACACGTCGTTTACTCGGTTAACAACTATACAAAAAATGAAACACATGGTCGGAAAACATGATGCCTGGCTTGGTGCCATGGTATGGCCTCACCATGCCCTGGTAAAAATTGGAGAATGTTTTCCTTATGTCGTGATGCGCACCTTTCATAAATCGAACCATCACCGAGGAAGTTTCATGGTTTCAAGGGAGAAATCACCAAGATTGAAGGGGGGGGTCCAAATTTCCTTTGTCCTTTGTCCACGAGTTTTTTTCTACGATGAACATACCACTTGCAAATCACGGTGTTCAAATTTTTGGCACTTTTCCGGGTTCATTTGCCATATTTAGGGGATTATGTGCATTTCCTAGGCATTAATGTGCATAATTCAAGTGCAAACAATCGATGCATGAAAGGGTCCACAAGAACGGCCTAGAAAACCATGCGCGTGCCATTTAGTAAATTCTCATGCCTTTTACAAGGAATGGACAGATATTTCGTTGAAATGTGTGGCCATTGTCAACCACAAATGTCTATTTGTTGGGTTTTCAACTATAAAAAATGAAATAAATGCTTAAAAACATGACGCCTGGCATGGTGCCATGGTATGACCTCACCATGCCTTGGTAAAAATTTGAGAAGGTTTGGCTTATGTTGTCATGCATGCCCTTCATAAATCGAACCATCACCGAGGAAGTTCCATCCTTTCGAAAGGAAAATCCTCAAGATTGAACGGGAATCCAAATTTTCTTCGTTCTATGCCCTAAGGTTTTTTTCTACGACGAACATACACCCTGTAAATCGCAGTGTTCAAATTTGGCATTTTTTCGGGCTCATTTACCATATTTAGGGGATTATGTTCATTTTCTAGGCATTTAGCACATATAAATCCAATCCAGCTACAGGTGCACGGGTGTGATGTGAGGGACGTGGATTGCCGTTCGATCATGGCGCATCCAACGATGCACACGCGCGATCCACGTGGCTGGGGTTCCGGCCAATCATAGTGAACCGTGTGCGATAATGAACGAGCAAAATTGTAAGGGAAGCCAAATTTCTATTGTCGTTTGTGGTTGAGCTCTTAAATACCACCGCACTACATGGCTTCCCGGCCCCTCCATCCTAGAGCTCTCTCCAGGCATCGTCCATGGCACTGCGGCGCACAATAACTGGTAAGAAAGCGATGGCATCCCGCTGCGCCTCGTTCCTTGCCGCCCGCAGCCGCGCACATGGTAAGGAAGCGATGGCATCTCGCCGCGCCGTTAGGCGGCCAAAGCCGCACAGAACGAGCATAAAGGGCAGAAAGCAGTCAAGAAAAGAGAGTCCCGCCGCCGCAAGAAAAAAGAGGCCACACACTGTGGTAAGGAGAGTTTGGCGAAGATCGAAGCACGGTGGGTTGCCGCCTACAAGGCCGGGAAGGAGAATGCCGGTGTCTCGCCAGCATGCCCTGATGGCAGCATGTGAGAAGTAGTTTAAGTTTGCAGTATTAGAGCAAATTACCAGTAGTACTTTCAGTTTGTAGTATTAACATACAATGTTGGTAAGAGCATCCTTTGAGGGCTTTGAGCGTTGATTAGTATGTGTGCCCGTGTGTGTTTTTTGCGTTAATCACTAGAAGATCACAAAACACACGTTTTCTATGCCGTACCCGTCTGCGCTTTTTGCGTTAATGGCCCATAAGTCAATTACTTGTGCGATATTTCCTAATAAACCAGGCGTACCATTGACCGAAAAAAATCAAGTACATGTGTACATTTTTTTGGAGACGAGATCTGCCAACTTTCTTTTTTCTCGCACACGAGTATTTTACGCGCTTCGTCTGCGTTGTGTGTTTCCCCCACTCAAGTTTCAAATTTCGCTCCAAAATTTTCATTAGGCGCGCGATTTCAGAATTTATTTCTCCAACCACATCCCCTTCCCGCAGTATTCCGCCCTCCCTCGCGCCTCCCCCTACCGGCATCTGAAACTGCCACCGCCGCAACCACAACTTCAACCACATCTACGTTCTGGTCGGATCCAGTCTAGTAACCCACCGATCTCTATCACATCCTCGGCCTAATTGCTTAAATGGTGCCTGCAAAACATCCTCATTCCTACAAATCCCCCTGCCAGGAGCTGATGGCGGTCCATGGCACGATGGCCGCTGTGCGTGATGACCCGAAGGAACACCTCGCCTCCGCCGCCGCCGACATGGTGCAGGCTCTGGCCCAGATGAAGTCCCCTAGCGACTACCCCCCAGGACTTAACAGGTAAGATCTGACCAGCTAAATCTTACCAATACCACTTGCAACGGCTATGATTTGTATGGTTGATGTATTAAGCATGTTCGTTCCTTGTTTATTTCAGTACTACACACTATTGATGTTCAAATATTACCATGTCCAGCTCAATTTCACCAATACCAGCAACAAACTTACAATACATGACTCAGGATATCACTAGAGATGCTGCCCCATTTGCTATTTTTGGTGGATGCTAACCCTGTTGTACTTAATATGCTTGTCCATGCACTTACGCAGGGTCATAACGGCCGATGTTGTTGTTTGCCGTCATGGTTAGCTGCATCCCATGTCTTACAGTATTTCACATCATTTGTGCAATTGCAGTTTAACTTCTACCATTTACTGGTTGCCTCTAGGTACACATGTCAGTGGCACTGATCCACGCTTCGACCCGGAGGAACAGCTCGCATGCGCCGCCGCTGACTTTGGGCGGGCTCTGGCCAAGATGAAGTGCCCCAGCAACTACCTCTCAGGACTTACCAAGTATGTACCCACCAGTTCAATCTTACCAACACAAGTTGCAATTAATGGCTATGTTTTGTACTATCGATGTATTAAGCATGTTGTAGTAAACATGCCTAACATGTTTGAGCTATTTTCCCTACCTTTTTATAGACAACTAGGCCATTATCTGCTCTGGCAGCACCTGTCCTGTAATGTTTAACTCTACGAATTGCATTTTTATCAGTACAGGTTTCAATGGCCATTAAGCCTGCTGCAATTAACAGTTGTATCCATTTTTAAAGAGTTGTATTTCAATGGCTACAAACTTACAAAACATGAATTAGGATGTTGTTAAGCCTGTTGCAATTAACAGTTGTATCCATTGTTTAATCCGTCCCTTTGCTACCATGCTACTCTTTCGAAATGAAGATATCACTATAGATGCTGCCTTTTTATTACCATTTGCTATTTTTGGTGGATGTTAACCCTGTTGTAGTTAACATTGGCTTTCCATGTACTTACACATGGCTACAATGGGCGATGTTGTTGTTTGCCATCGAGGTTAGCTGCATCCCATGTCTTATACACCATCTATTCCTAAATATAAGTAGTTTTAGATATTCCAATATAGACTACATAAGGAGCAAAATGAGTGAATCTACATTCTAATCTAAACAATATCTATAATTATATATACATCTGTATGTAGTTCATATTGAAATCTCAAAAAACAAATACTTGTACTTAAGAACATAGGTAGTTGTATTTTACATCATTTGTGCAATCTCAGTTTAGCTTCTAACATTTACTAGTTGCTTGTAGGTACATACATGAGGGTTACTGATCCACACTTCGATCCCTTTTGCGTATGGGGTAATGAGATATTCATGAACAAGTGTCAAGTAAGGAAACTAAGAAAGATTATTAGGCGAAAGAAATGGGTGATTGGAATTAAGCTCTTTATTAACATTGTGTCAAAGACAACAATGAACTTTAGGATGGTAAGTAATGTGATGCCTTTCCCCCTACCCACAACAAGTTACTCTATTAGACCTCAGTATCTGATATTTTTCTCTTTTCAGTGGTTTCCGAAGCTATTTACTGATGATTACCTTGCAAACTACATGACCGGAGTGGAGGCAACTAAGGTTAAAGTATATAATTCATGCTACCATGATAATGCTCTAGAAGTCTTCCTGAAGGCCGTGAAGGATGGGTGGGCGATCGTCACAAGGGGTTGGACAAAAGTGGTTCGTGCCTATGGCATGTAGGAAGGCACATTATGGGCATTCCGCTTCTTGAACACCGTCTGCAGTCAAAATGATTAACACTTGTCTCTTCACATTTACCGCCTTTAAATACTACGGTTCATCATAGTTAATTGCTACATAATCCTGTAATTACTGAACATATTGTACTGACAATTTTATTTATGGATTCGTTGTTGAACCATTGTGCTGATAATTTTAATTGCACGTTTCGTATTTCAAAATTCCAATTAGAATAATAAATTACAGGCAAAAATAAAAATAGAATAGACGGTCATGGACCTTTGCTAACGGTTCTAGCAGTAAAAGCACTTGCGATGGATAGCCCAATGCCACATAGTTTTCTACATCAAATCGTGTGTGATGTAGTAAATGAAAGAAAATAGTTAACCAAGGCAGAGCGTGTGTGATAGTTACACCTTTCACACGCGAGTGTATACGAAAAACCGTGTGGGATGTACATCCAAACGGAAACGTTTTCCCTGGATTGACTGTGTGGGATGTACATAAGAATGAAAATGTATTCCTTGGATTCACCGTGTGTGATATACATACGAACGGAGATGTTTTTCTGGGATTCACCGTGTGGGATGTACATACCTACGGAAATGATTTCTGGGATTCACCGTGTGGGATGTACATACCTACGGAAATGAATGGGTTTCGATGCCTCGCCCGATCGCACACGGCCCTAGCCTGGGTCCCAGGAGGGCCTATCCCCGACGATTTTTGGGTCGTGTGGGAAGGACACCCTATCGCACACACTCACTTGGCAACGGTTCCAAATGCCATCACGGAAAGGGGTTTTAAAACGTTTGTTTAGGACCTACGCGCACCAGTGATTAAGTAGCCGGATGGTGTGCTAAATGTAGGTGTCCGAATGTTTGAAAGAATAATTGAGGTGTGCCCGGTCCGTGCCCGCATTTAGGGGTCCAACTTGCCATGTTCCTTTTGGGATCTACGGTAGGGTGCATCGACTGCAAATTAAAATTTCCTACGCGCAGAACAACCAAGAACATGCTACGGGAGATGGGTCATAGTTCGTTACCACTAGACGCGCAGTGCCGTGCAGCGGAAGAAGAGTTGGGGCAGCGCGTCCGCGTGGATCGTCTCCTCCTCGTCCGATCTCTCTCGTACAACCGGTGGTCGGTTCCCACGTACAGGTTCGCCAGAGCGGCGCAAGTGCACCGCCTCTAACGGTATCCGCGCGTGCAAGAGGAACGTCGTGCGGCTGACTGCTAGGTCCGATCAGCCAACCGGCGGCGAGTGGAGGTGTTGTAACGCCCCGGACACACCCGCCGGTGGTCGTTACTCCTGGCGGGATCTAGACTGGCCCCAGAAATCAATACTAGTCTTTTCTGCACACTTTGTCCTCACTCGTGCGCACCCGGGAGCAACTTCCCGGTCGGTCACCCATCCTGACACTACTCCAAGCTGAGCATGCCTAACTTTGGAGTTCTGTCCGAATGGGCTCCCAGAAAAGAAGGAATTCCTTATTGATATGAGTAGTCTATAATCCCTAATAAGCCAGGCTATCACATACACTCCCACTCAGAGGAACTGACGTCCTCGTCGGGCCACTTTTATTAGGGATGATAGACTACTCATATCAATAAGGAATTCCTTCTTTTTCGAGAGCCCATTCGGACAGAACTCCAAAGTTAAGCGTGCTCAGCTTGGAGTAGTGTCAGGATGGGTGACCTACCGGGAAGTTGCTCCCGGGTGCGCACGAGTGAGGACAAAGTGCGCAGAAAAGACTAGTATTGATCTCTGGGGCCAGTCTAGATCCCGCCAGGAGTAACGACCACCGGCAGGTGTGTTCGGGGCGTTACAAGTTGGTAATCAGAGCCTTCCCCGACCTTAGGAGCCCCCACTGATTGATTGTTTTTAGCAGCCGTTGTTGAGTCTAGAAAAATGTTTTGAGTCATTTAGGAATTATATATCAGAGAGTTTAGGAACTCTTTTTACTTCCCAGTCTCCTCATCGCTCTGGTAAGGCATCCTGACGTAGAGATTTGACTCTTCTCTTCTCAAATTTCACAAAAAAAATTAGGATCACGCGGGTATCTTGGAATCATTCTGATGGTTTTGTGATGAGAACATTGTTCTTGGTGCCTCCTGTCTTTACGGGTTGTGGCAGTGTCCCGGGGAGTTGAGCTCCGAGGTGTTGTCGTCACAATTTTATCGTTGCAGTTCTGGAATACCTGAGTTTAGTACGCCGACATCGAAAATCTCTTTTATGCAGTTCGTTGGTGAGATAACCTCGACGCCACCCAGTACTGGGGCGGGAGTTCGGGAGTATCGCCATAACTTGTATAACGGATGCTTTTCGAAGGTTGAGGTAGATGATTTCTGAAGTTTTTTCTCGGTTATGTGTTGAAGGATGGATACAGCGGGATGTAGGATTTGCTAGATTTGGGTGAGATATTATGCTTCCCCTGTATCCCCAACACCTGATTGCATAACCGGAAAGGGTCGGGAGTTTCATAGGTGGGAATTCTTGTAGCTCTAGCTCTTCTTCCACGGATATTTGGTTTGAGATTGGGATTTCTTACCGATTATTCATTCTCGATCCGTACCTTGTTGATTTATTTTTCTACCTAAATTCTAAGTGGCTTCTCAATTTATGGATATGTGACCATTTCAAGAGGAATGCATTCGTTCATTTTGTTCGGATGTGAAAGCTTTATGTTGCAATTTTCATTCTGTTGGATTCAGCTTCAATATTTGTCTATCAATGTGCTAATGGTTGTCACCCTCTTCAGGATGGCTCCCGCTAAGAGCACCAATCAGAATCAGAATCAGAATCAGGATCCGCCACCACCTCCACCTCCTCCGGAGGCATGGCGAGCTATGATGGCCGCAACCAATGCAAACACGCAGTTGATCATGCAAA
The DNA here is from genome assembly GCF_003073215.2 of Triticum urartu. Lineage (NCBI taxonomy): Eukaryota > Viridiplantae > Streptophyta > Magnoliopsida > Poales > Poaceae > Triticum > Triticum urartu. The sequence continues at coordinate 332,749,508 of NC_053027.1, read as the reverse complement.
TTCTTCAAGAGCGCAATCAAGCGAACCAAGGCAACCAAGGCAACAATCAGAATCACTTTGCTACACTCAACCAGTTCCTTGCTAACGGGCCAAAGACTTTCAGCAATTGTGTTGAGGCAACTGATGCTGACGATTGGCTCGTGGATCTGTGCAAGCATTTCGAGTGCAGTAACGTCAGGCCTGAGGAGTTTGTCAAGTTCGCTTCCTTCCAACTCAAAGATCAAGCTGCAGAATGGTTCCAGTAGTACAAGGATTCCAGAGGAGGACGTGTGATTACCTGGGATGAATTCTGTCAAGGCATCAGAGCTCATCATATCCCTCAGAGCATGGTTGAAAGCAAGCGTGAGGAATTCCGCAACCTGAAGCAAGGCTCGTTGTCTGTCTATGACTACAACAAGTTGTTCTAGAAGCTCACCCACTTTGCTAAGCAGGACATCCCTGATGAGAAGAGCATGATATACCAGTTCAGGGGTGGTCTCAGAGAAGAAATCCAGCTAGCTCTTGTTCTCTTTGAGCCCTTGAGGTACGATGAGTTCTACAACATGGCATTGACGCAAGAGGCTGCTCAACTGAGGTGTGATGCTTCCAAGAAGCGAGTCAGAGATGCTACTCCTTCTTCCTCTACTCAAGTGGCCAAGCAGCAGAAGTATTGGCTTCCTCCTCCTCTATTCCGTCAGCCGTATCAGAAGAGCAAAGGTGGCAGTGGATCTTCCCACCCACCCAATCCTGGTTTTCAGAACAAGACTTCGTCTCAAGATCCAAGATCGAGTGCTCCATATCACCGTCCACTTTCAGAGGTCACGTGCAACAAGTGCCAACAGAAGGGTCACTATGCCAACAAGTGTTTCAACCAGAGGCGTCTTCCTCCTCCTCCTGTTAGATTGGCAAGTACAGCTGTGGTCAAGCATAACCCCAAGCACGCCAAGGTCAACTTGATGAATGCAGCTCAGGCAGAGGACTCGTCAGATGTCATCACGGGTAACCTTCCTATTAATGATATTCCAGCTAAAGTTCTTTTTGACACGGGTGCATCGCATTGTTTCATCTTGAGACCGTTTACATCTAAGCATGGTTTGGCTTTGCAAATTTTGCCTAGCCCATTAGCAGTTGTCTCTCCCAGTAGGCGCATGCATGCTAACTCCATTGCTCCGGATGTTACCATCACTTTGGGTGACTACAAATTTCTATCTTCTCCAACGGTTCTTGGTGACTTGGATATTGATCTTATTCTCGGAATGGATTGGCTTTCTAAGAACAAGGCTCAGCTTGATTGTGCAGCCAGGCAGATTCAATTGACTCATTCGTCTGAGGATGTAATTTGTCTTTGCCGCTCGTGATGATACCATCCGTCTGTTTTCTCTCAATGAGAAGGGTGAACTGGATGCTATCTCGCAGATTCCAGTCGTTGGCCAATATCAAGACGTCTTTCCAGGAATGCCTCTGCACCGGCCAGTTGAATTCGTTATTGATCTTGAGCCTGGCACGGAACCAGTGTGCAAGCGTCCTTACAAGCTCGGACCTGAAGAGTTGAAGGAGTTGAAGAAGCAACTCGATATTCAAGAGAGAATGGGTCTCATCCAGCCTAGTTCTTCTCTGTGGGGTTGTGGTGTTCTTTTTGTGAAGAAGAAGGATGGAATGGACCGAGTTTGTGTTGATTACCGTCCATTGAACAAGAAGACTATCAAGAACAAATACCCACTTTCCAACATCAATGAGCTGTTCGAACAACTCAAAGGTGCCCAAGTATTCTCCAAGCTTGATCTCCATATGGGTTATCATCAGATTCGAATCCGTGAGCAAGATATTCCCGAGACGGCTTTCAGGACAAGCTATGGTTCATATGAATACACTGTCATGTCTTTTGGCCTCGTCAACGCTCCTCCGACTTTCTCTCGCATGATGAACTTCATCTGCAACGCCTACACCAATGACTTGGTTTTGGTCTATCTTGACGACATTCTGGTTTTCTCGAAGAACAAGGAAGATCATGCCAAGCACTTGCGTTTGGTACTCGATAAACTGAGGGAACACCAGTTCTACGCCAAGTTCTCCAAGTGCGAATTTTGGCTCGATGAGGTTCTTTATCTTGGTCATATCATCTCTGCCAAGGGCATTGCGGTGAATCCTGAGAAGGTTTCTGCAATTGTGAATTGGGAACCTCCTCGGAACGTGAAGCAACTCCGTTGCTTCCTCGGTCTCGCAAGCTACTGCCGAAGATTCGTTGAAAACTTTTCTAAGATCGCGAAGCCTCTCTAAAATCTTCTCCAGAAGCACGTCAAGTACGTTTGGTCTCTGGAATGTGACATTGCTTTCAACACTTTGAAAGAGAAATTGATCACTGCTCTAGTTCTGACTCCGCCTGATGAATCCAAACCGTACGAGGTCTTTTGTGATGCCTCTCTCCAAGGTCTTGGCGCAGTGTTGATGCAAGAGAAGAAAGTTGTGGCTTATACCTCTCGCCAGTTGAAGCCCAATGAGAAGAACTACCCCACTCATGACCTCGAGTTGGCGGCAGTTGTGCATCCTCTTTTGACCTTGAGACATCTCTTATTGGGAATAAAAGTGGACATCTTCACTGACCATAAGAGTCTCAAGTACATCTTCACTCAGCCTAATCTCAACCTCAAGCAGACTCGATGGGTCGAAATGATTCAAGAGTATAATCCGAGTATCGAGTACACTCCAGGCAAGGCCAATGTGATTGCTGACGCATTGAGTAGGAAGGCTTATTGCAACAGTCTAATTCTCCAGCCTTATCAACCTGAGCTTTGTGAAGCTTTCCGCAAACTTAATCTACAAGTTGTTCCTCAAGGTTTCCTCGCCAACCTTCAAGTCTCTCCTACCTTGGAAGATCAGATTCGCCAAGCCCAGCTTCTTGATGCTATGGTGAAAAAGGTGAAGATTGGGATTGCCAAGAGTCAACCCAAGTACAAGTGCTACCGCCTTGAGGACAAGGACACTCTCTTCTTCGAGGATCGTATTGTTGTGCCAAAAGGTGACCTTCGTAAAGTGATCATGAACGAGGCTCACAATTCTCTCCTCTCCATCCACCCTGGAAGCACGAAGATGTATCAGGACCTCATGCAGGCTTATTGGTGGACTCGAATGAAGCGGGAGATTGCTCAGTTCGTGAATGAATGTGATGTCTGCAGAAGAGTGAAGGCAGAACATCAAAGGCCAGCTGGTCTCCTCCAACCTCTTGGCATTCCAGAATGGAAGTTTGACCACATTGAGATGGACTTCGTGACTGGGTTTCCAAAGTCCAAACGTGGCAATGATGCTATATTCATTGTCATCGACAAACTCACTAAAGTGGCTCACTTTCTGCCTATCAAAGAGTCAATCACTGCAGCTCAATTGGCGGAACTCTATACCTCTCGGATTGTCTCTCTGCACGGTATTCCACAAGTGATCTCTTCAGACCGTGGCAGCATCTTTACCTCCAAGTTTTGGGATTCTTTTTAGAAGGCCATGGGCACCAACATCCGCTTCAGCGCAGCTTTCCATCCTTAAACTAGCGGTCAAGTCGAGCGTGTCAACCAGATACTTGAAGATATGCTCAGGGCTTGTGTGATCTCCTTCGGCATGAAGTGGGAGGATTGTATTCCTTATGCTGAATTCTCCTACAACAACAGTTTTCAAGCAAGTTCGGGCAAGTCCCCATTTGAAATTCTGTATGGCAGGAAGTGTCGTACCCCTCTCAACTGGTCTGAAACCGATCAACGTCAGCTTTTGGGAAATCACTTAATCACAGAGGCAGAAGAAATGTGCAAAGTCATTCGAGATAACCTCAAAGCAGCCCAATCCTGCCAAAAGAGCTACTATGACAGTAAGCACCGTGATTTGGCTTTCGAGATCGGAGATCATGTTTACCTCCGCGTCTCTCCGATGAAAGGTACTCGTCGCTTCGGTATCAAAGGGAAGCTTGCCCCTAGATACGTGGGACCTTTCAAGATCCTCAGCAAGAGAGGCGACCTCGCCTATCAACTCGAGCTTCCTTCAAACTTTGAAAATGTGCATGACGTGTTCCATGTCTCTCAGCTCCGAAAGTGCTTCAAGACTCCTGACCGCACTGTCAACTTCGAGGACATTGAGCTCCCAGAAGATCTCTCATATCGTGAGCACCCCGTTGCTATTCTTGAAGAGACCGAACGCAAGACTTGCATCAAGTCAATCAAATTCCTCAAAGTCAAGTGGTCACACCATTCCGACCGTGAAGCTACCTGGGAACGCGAGGATCACCTCCATTCTGAGTACCCGGCATTCTTTCAGTCCTAGATCTCGGGACGAGATCCTTTCGTAGTGGTGGAGTGTTGTAACACCCCGGATATGATTTACCCAATATGTACTCCAACTCTTGCCGTTTCCCGCGTTAAGTTATTTTATTTTCTCGGGTTCGGGTATTTGTCTCCGTGTGTTGTTATTGTTGTCATGCATCTCATATCATGTCATCATGTGCATTGCATTTGCATACGTGTTCATCTCATGCATTCGAGCATTTTCCCCGTTGTCCGTTTTGCATTCTGGCGCTTCGTTCTCCTCCGGTGGTCATTTCTACCTTTCTTTCGTGTGTGGGGATTAAACATTTCCGGATTGGACCGAGACTTGCCAAGTGGCCTTGGTTTACTACCGGTAGACCGCCTGTCAAGTTTTGTACCATTTGGACTTCGTTTCATTCTCCAACGGTTAACCGATGGACCGAAAAGGCCTCGTGTGTGTTGCATCCCAACACCCCTCCAAGTTGGCCCAAAACCCACCAAAACCCTCTCCATCATCTAGAGCGTTCGATCATGATCGCGTGGCCGAAAACCGCACCTCATTTGGTCTCTCCTAGCTCCCTCTACCTCTATATAAAGACCCCTCATCGAAAATCCGGATCTCCCCCGTCCAAACCCTAGAAAAATCTCCTCCGCCGCCGCCGGACACGTCCGGACGGAGCCGGACGTTGTCTGCCGCCGCCACCGACCAACCATGCCTCGCCACGTGTCACCACCACCTTCCTCCACCGCCGGCCCGGCGAGCCCGCGGGAGGCCCTCCCCAGCCTGCGGCTCCCCGCGCGCCCCGCGCCCTTCGTCCCCGCGCCCGGCGAGCACCGCTCTGGCCACCGGCGAGCGCCGCCCTAGCCGCCGCACCCCGTGGCCACCACGCCGTCCGCCTCCTCTCTGTCCTCGTCCTCCTCCGGCCGGGCACCGCAGCCACAAACTCCGGCCACCTCGTCCACCAGCGTACAGGAACTCCGGCGAAGCTCCGGCCAACCTCGATCCGCATGCCGTCCGGACCTGGATCTGAGATCCCGTCTTGGTTGACTTTTGCCTCGGAAACCCTAATTATTTTCTCCTGTTCATCGCATCGTAACTTTGCATCCGTAGCTCCGTTTTGGGCATTTAGCATATCAAAATGTTCGTCTTAGAGAGTACATCAATTCATCTCATTGCATTATTTTCATTTGAGTGTATCTTGATGCCCGAAATGCTGCTAGAAGAATGCTATTTGAGATAATTGTCAGATCTGCTGCTCCAATTAGATATTTGTCATTTTTGCCATGATTAATGTGTGCATGATATGCCCATGAGCTCTACATGTGTTTTGTTATATGTTTTGCCATATATCCAGAGGTGCAACCCATGTATTTGTGTGATGTGTGTGGTGACTAGCACAAGCTTGCAAAGTGAGGCATTCGTTAATGCTCATTTCAGGGACTTAGCATTTCCACTAAGTCCTTGGACTGTTTATCTCAATATGCCATATGTTCATGTTCTTTCCTAGTGGTCCGTGCCTCTTTTGAGGATGATCAGTAAGGATGTTTTGTTAATCTTGTAGTGCTCTATCCATCCATGTCTTTTTTTGCAATTATGGAGCACCCTAGCTTGAGTCAATCAAGCTCTACTTTTGTCATTTCGTGAATCTGGGCAGATTGTCTACTTGTTAGCGATTTTGCCGAGGATGTTGTAGTTGATCCGTGCATGCTATGTTATTGTTCTTGCCATGTCTAGCTTGAATTTTGTGTATTCTTGATGGGTGTATGCTTATATTGTAATGATTTGCTCTGTAGTGAGTGCATCGAGCTCGTAAACATGCCTACTTGATATCTGTTTTCAGCATGCTCCAGTTTTCACCAAGTCTGAGAACTGCTTATGTTTTTGCCATGTTCACATGCTTGCAAATGTATTTTCTGATCCCTTTTGGCTCAAGGTCACTAAGGGACTTTTGTTAAGCCCTTTGAGTAGCTCCATGCCATGCTCTACTTTTCCATGTTCAGGTACTGTAGCATGTAGTTTTGTTGCTCCAAAGAGTGCTATCTGATCTGAAATTCCAGACAAGTGTTAATTTCACTAAGTCTGAAATTTGTTTACCAAATGCATTTTTTCCATGCTTGTTTGAACCTGTTACTGGATGAATTGGCCGTAGCTCAGTGTTCATCTTTTGTTAAGCATCTTGTATGGATACCTGCGATGTATTTTGATGCCATGTTTGAGTGTTGTAGCATGTTCATCTTGTTGCATCTAGTTGGCTACTTGCTGTAAATCGCAGACCGGTGTCATATTTGAATCGCTTGCCATTTCCAAACCGTAACTCCGATTCCGGTCATGTTTATATCGTTTTCAAGCGCTTTCATCTCATCTTTCCAGTGGCACACTTGGTTTTCCAAGTTGAGGCCAGGTTCATGCATTCCTTGTCAAATCTTGCATATGCATCGCATATCGCATCCCGCATAGCATACCATGTTTGCATCATGTTGTTTGAGCTTTGCACGTGGTTGATTGTGTCCTTGTTGCTTGTCTGTCTTGTTTGGGTAGAGCCGGGAGACGAGTTCGCTAACGATGAGCCCGTTGAGTTTGCTTTCGAGGATCAAGTCAACTCTGACAACTTTGTAGGCAAGATGATCATACCCTCGAAATCACTACTATCTTTGCTTTGCTAGATGCTCGCTCTTTTGCTATGCCATGCTACGATGCCTACCACTTGCTTTCAAGCCTCCCAAATTTCCATGTCAAACCTCTGACCCTCCATGTCCTAGCAAACCGTTGATTGGCTATGTTACCGCTTTGCTCAGCCCCTCTTATAGCGTTGCTAGTTGCAGGTGAAGATTGGAGACCGTTCCTTGTTGGAACAATATTTACTTGTTGGGATATCATTATATTGCCATGTTATCTTAATGCATCTATATACTTGGTAAAGGGTGGAAGGCTCGGCCTCTTGCCTAGTGTTTTGTTCCACTCTTGCCGCCCTAGTTTCCGTCATATCAGTGTTATGTTCCCGGATTTTGCGTTCCTTACGCGGTTGGGTTATAATGGGAACCCCTTGATAGTTCGCCTTGATTAAAGCTTTTCCAGCAATGCCCAACCTTGGTTTTACCATTTTCCACCTAGCCTCTTTTTCCCTTGGGTTTCCGGAGCCCGAGGGTCATCTTATTTTAAACCCCTCCCCCGGGCCAGTGCTCCTCTGAGTGTTGGTCCACCTGTCAGCTGCCGGTGGCCACCAGGGGCATCTCTGGGCCGGCCTACCCGTATCTAAGACAATCTGAGTGCGCCCTGAGAAAGAGATATGTGCAGCTCCTATCGGGATTTGTCGGCACATTCAGGCGGTGTTGCTGGATTTGTTTTAACCTGTCGAAGTGTCTTGAAGAACCGAGGTACTGAGTCTGATCGGAACGTCTCGGGAGGAGGTCTATTCCTTCGTTGACCGTGAGAGCTTGTCATGGGCTAAGTTGGGACTCCCTTGCAAGGATTTGAACTTTCGAAAGCCGTGCCTGCGGTTATGGGCAGATGGGAATTTGTTAATGTCCAGTTGTAGATAACTTGAACCTTAACTTAATTAAAATGAATCAACTGTGTGAGTTACCGTGATGGTATCTTCTCGGCGGAGTCCGGGAAGTGGACACGATGTTGGAGTAATGCTTGCCATAGGATTGCCCTCTAGTTACTCGTTCGCGCTTTGCCTCCTCTTCTCGCTCTCTTTTGCGAACAGGATAGCCACCATATATGCTAGTCGCTTGTTGCAGCTCCACATATTTTTACCTTGCCTTACCTATTAAGCTTAAATAGTCTTGATCGCGAGGGTGCGAGATTGTTGAGTCCCTTTGGCTCACAGATTACTATTACACCAGATGCAGGGCCTGATGATTCCATTCGAGATGACGCGCTTGAGCTCAAGTGGGAGTTCGACGAGGACTCTCAATGATACTACGTGTCTTTCCCTGATGATCAGTAGTGGTGCCCAGTTGGGGTGATCGGGACCGTGTCACATGTTGGGTTATCTTTTATTTTGGCGCCGTAGTCGGGCCATGAGTGTTTGAATGTTGTAATGCTATTTATGTACTTTGATTGACGTGGCGAGTGTAAGCCAACTATGTTATCTCCCCTTTTATTATCTATATTACATGGGATGTTGTGAAGATTGCCTAACTTGCGACATTGCTTTCAATGCGGTTATGCCTCTAAGTCATGCCTCGACACGTGGGAGATATAGCCGCATCGAGGGTGTTACAAGTTGAACCTGGCTCTGATACCAACTTGTAACGCCCCGGACACACCCGCCGGGGGTCGTTACTCCTGGCGGGATCTAGACTAGCCCCAGAGATCAATACTAGTCTTTTCTGCGCACTTTGTCCTCACTCGTGTGCACCCGGGAGCAACTTCCCGGTCGGTCACCCATCCTGACACTACTCCAAGCTAAGCACGCTTAACTTTGGAGTTTTGTCCGAATGGGCTCCCGGAAAAGAAGGAATTCCTTATTGATATGAGTAGTCTATCATCCCTAATAAGCCAGGCTATCACAGGTGTCTATTCTCAACACATGCAAACCCTAGTGACACCACCGAAGCGGTCAACTACGAAGGTGTCTATTCTCACAGATTATCTATATAGGCATCCATCGCGGGCTCAACACTTGGGCCTCGCACGGACCCTAAAGTCCATAAGCCTACTCGGCCGCAATCCGAATACAGTTCAGATCACATCTGACTAGTGTCCTCGGATCCGACCTCGTAGGTTCCTTCCCTTAAGGGCGCGACCCCTTAGGTTCAAGTCGGCTTGGTCGCAGTTCGGATCAACTCTGAACTACACGGTTGGTAGAGGCCTCTAGCAAGGCATGCCGAACACCAAGCAGACTTTGAAGCTGGTTAGCGAACCTGTACATCATAGTTCCATTCCTTTTGCCACACGATATATGTTGTCGAGATCAAGGCGAGTCTGTCATCCTTGTGCTAGCCCAACCTCTTTCTCGTTCCAGTGATGCCGACCACTATCCGTATTATCTCATAATCCTTGTCACATGGCCATGCTTATCCTAGTTGGATCACTCGAGGGGCCCAGAGTATGTCTCTCCTGGTCGGAGGGGCAAATCCCATCTTGCTCGACCATGTCTCGCAGCATGGGTCTGGACGAGCCTGAAACCTACCTTTGTAACTACCCAGTCACGGAGTAGCGTTTGGTCGGCCCAAAGGAAGTCTGTCACCATCCCGAGTACATGCGTCAGCTCAGGTCTTAGGACATAGAACATATGTTGTACTAGAGACTCACAGATGACATATCGCTGCGTCTCATAGTTGGGTCTGTCCGACTCAGACCTTATCTCGACTCGGATCCGACTACGTCGAATCCGACCAGATCCTTCCAAGTCCATATTATCCGGTTAGCATCCAATGCTCCATGGCTAGTGAGACCAAGCCATCGACCGTGTCATATGCTAGTCTAGTTGGCTGCGCGTCCACACAGCCCTTTCGACTAGGGACCTTTTAGGATAGTCATCATACAATGCATAGTCCCACAAACAAGTCACGTACTTGCTGATACACATCATTGATAATGTCCAAGGACTATCTTTATTCATAAACACATAGGGAATATCATCATACATGATTGCCTCTAGGGCATATCTCCAACAGTTTCGATAGAAGTAACTATACTAGTCCCTGCGAACTCCCTTTATTTTTATTTACTCCGCATTTTAGCTTTGCTCAAAGTCAAACTTTGTAAACTTTGACAAAGTTTATAGACGGAAATAATAACATATACAATAAAAAATCAATACAATTAGATACATTATTGAATATACTTTCACATCATATAAATCTGCTATTGTAAATGTCCATATTTCTACTCTTACAAGAAAGATGCCCATGTGTTGCACGTAACATCAAGATGCATTTGTATAACTAGTTTATCTTGCGAGAGAAAAGGATGAATGAGGGAAGGCCTTGTTTGCAAATGTACCTTTTTGCAAAATTGCCATAGTTTCCTTCCTATCCGTCAGATATAAACCGGACGACCTATATTGCAAGATGGCAGGCACACCATCATAACCAACTCTGTTTTTTTATAAGAGTCTGTCCGATTTATATTTGACGGATAGGAAGGAAACTATCTCAATTTTGCAAAAAGATACCCACACCCCTCTCCACATTTGCAAATAAGGCCTTCCCTCATTCATCCTTTGCTCCCACAAGATAAACTACTCATACTTGATGTTCCGTGCAACGCACGTGCATCTTGCTAGTGTAGATAAAAAGCAGACTTGGTGATCATGGTGTGCCTGGCATCCTGCAAGATAGGCCGTCGGATCTATATCTAACGGATAGGAAGGAAACTATGACAATTTACCCGCAGTCCTCCACATTTGCAGAGAAGGCCTTCCCTCGTTCATCCTTTTATCCCACAGATCTTGATGTTCCATGCAACGCACAGGCATCTAGCTAGTTTTCTATAAATTTGGTCTAATTTTATGAAGTTTGACTTCAGTCAAACCTAATATGTGGAGTAAATAAAAACGGAGGGAGTATCTTACTCCGTTACCAAGACAGAAGGGAAAACGAGACAACTTATTGTTTATTTGAGCCGTTCAAGTATAATCATGCGGCATTGCTTATTTCTCATTACTCTCCAACCCTCTTTTCCATCGATCATGCCGCCCTTCGATCGAGTCCATCCTCCCGCATGCCTCATTTGAACATTCTATTGAGTATCATTCGCATGTGGGCCTAGACCATGCTTGTATTTCCAATGTTGAAATTTGTCCGACATGCATACAAACAAACAGTTCGTTTAAAGTTTCACTTTGGCTAAACTATGTGTCGCTTCCCGTCTTACTTTTTACATCCCATTCGGTTCATGCCCCGACACATCTTGAGGAGATCGATTGATGTTGAGATATCAATTGCATGTCATGCAAGGAGATAAAGGTTTGGTCTGTTTATATGATAGAAATGACCCGCATGGGGGTCTGTCGGGATCAGAGGGAGTATATTGTACGTTCATAAGTGAAACGAACATATTGTACCCACCCTAGTCCTTTTTCAGTCGATCTCCGGACCCTGAGATGAAATCGAGGGAGAACGAGTGGGTGCATGTGTGATACCTAAGGCAGATTCAAAATTTTTAACCGGTGATCATAGCATCCACAAATCATATATAACGGGTATTCAATGTTCGTTTCGCTTTTGAACATACAATATACTCCCTCCGATCCTTTCTAGTTTACATATAATTTTTATGTGTAGTCAAAGTATCTCTACTTTGATCAAACTTACAGAACAAGTATCAACATTCAACAATGCCCAATCAATATTGTTAGATTCGTACATACTCCTAGATTTGTATTCAAACAGAGATGGTTTCCAATTTGTTTTCAACCACGTGAATGTGCTTATTCTCGCGCATGGTCTTCCTACTAGGATTTCACCACGTATAGCCAGTCCAATAGTAACTTTTTTTAAGCTCCCTTTACAATAGTACTAGTGGAGTACTGAGAACATATGTAGTAGAGTATGTAGTGTTCATAGTACTCCCTCCTTACATTTATATAGGGCCTAAGAGCAAGCACAATAGTGGGCTTATAGCCCGCTTACATGGCACATTTTCCTATGTGGAGGAGCGAGATGTGAAAAAGTAAGGGGAGTGAGCTCTCATGCAAGAGCTTAGCGATATATGCATTCCTAGGTAAATACAATAAATATGAAGAAAGAGATAGAGAGGAGATGAAAAAGTACTAATACAATAGCCAACCTTATATTTTTTTGCGGGAAATAGCCAACCTTATAGCCCACACTATTGTATGAGTGCATATAGCTGATGGCTATAGATGACATGGCAGTTCCTTATAGCCATTGGATGGCTATATTATTAACCATGCTCTAATGAATTTTTCAAAACCGCCCTTGACTATTGACAAGATTAATAGTACATGAGATTTATAATGTTAAAATTATATCCTTGGAAGCTCCTTTCACATACGAATTTGACTCTATGCTTTGTGTAAGTTGCATGTCATATATTATTACTCTAACATTTGGTCAAAGTTAGCCTCGACAAATGCATTAGGACCTGTATAGTAGATGGAAGGAGGGAGTAGTAGTGGAAGTGCATCCTCTGACGTAGATATCCCTGCCTTATCCTCCCTTTCGTTCACTTACTAGAGGACCCCATGCTTGCTAGGCCCCGCATGTTAGTTACTCAATGGGTTCGGCCACGTCAGTGGATCCTCATCTGTAGTATACTCCCTCTGTTTTTAGTTACTCCGCATAAAATGGAGGGAGTGGTAGTATAAATGACGTGGGTCGGGGAGGGGGAGGGTCCTCGGTTTGCTCTCAACTGTGGCCCCACAAGAGAGCGAAAATGCAAGACGAAGTGTGTTCCATTCGGTGAGTGACGTGGAGGGTCCAGCATGCCAGGGTGCAACGCGAACGCGACAAGAGCAATGTACAGTCAAACCGATTGACCGATCGTCACTGGAACCACTATTCACACCAGAACCTTCCCTGCTCAGCCTATGCCAGCCACCGCCCCAAAACCACACCTCCTCTCTAGCCTATTCCCCCACCTTTCGATCCCCTAGCTCGCATCAAGCGCCCCCTAGTTTGCTAGAAAACCATGGTGCGCCGCAAGATCACGTAGTACAAGATGCTGATGCCGGAGCGCCACGCAAAAATCACGGCGGCGGTCGGTGCCACAGACCTCCGTTCCCAAGATCGCTTTGCGGCGGGCCAATCCCCAAGTTCTCTGGAGCCAAGCTACGAGGAGGAGGAAGCCGATCCAATGTTCATGGTGGAGGACGCAGAGCAGAAGGCCCCCGATGGGTATGAGACAATGGACGTCGACATCGTGCTGGCATCCGGGTCCCCCATGGTGCAGGTGGTCCAGCGGTTCAACCTGGCGCACTAAAGGAGGACCGGGAGGCAGAGGCTCAACTCGACGTGAAGCGCGCACATGCCGCTGCTATCGAGGCTCTCCTACAGGCGGAACCGGATGTCGTGGATGTGCTCTAGGCGACAGAGGCTCAACTTGACGCGGAGCGCGCGGATGCCGCTACCATCAAGGCCCTCCTGCAGGCGGAACCGGACGTCCTGGACATGAACCGGGAGGCGGAGGCTCAACTCGATGCGGAGCGCGCGGATGCCGCTGCCATCGAGGCCCTCCTACAGGCTGAATGGGATGTCCTGGACTTGAACCGGGCGGTAGAGGCTCAACTCGATGCGGAGCGCGCGGATGCCGCTGCCATCGAGGCCCTCCTGCAGGTGGAACCGGATGTCCTGGACTTGAACCGGGCGGTGCTCTCATCTATGCAGAGTGCCCGCACGCTCCGCGTGAACGAGTATCTGGAGGCCGAGGACAACCATGGTGCGGAGACACACGCCGACAGCTACCACTACTACAGGTTGCTACTAATGCGACACTACGATCAGAGACCCTTTGACGAAACTGTGTGTGATGGCATAATCGCAAACGGTGGTGTGAAAAAACCGTAAAAATGGTGCAAAATGTTTGCGATGGAGGATGCATAGAAAACGGTTTAGATTTTAGTTGCGTGTGCGATGCAGGGCATATGGTTCAGCTCAATTAACTGTTTGCGATGATGAGGAACAAAAGAAATGGGCAGCCAGATGAAGGTGTGTGCAATGTACAGCATACGGTTCACTCAGATGAACTGTTTGTGATTAGGCAACACAAAAGAAATGGTCAACCAGATCAAAGGTGTGTGCGATATACGGTATGCGATTCACTCGAATGAACTATTTGCGTTGAGACATGAGAGAAGAAACAGTTCAAATGAACAAGATGTATGTGATACGAGGCAAATAGGTCTTTAATCGGAAACGTGTGCGCAGACCGATAACAACACAAACGATTACTGCTAAGAAGCAGTGTGCGTTGTGAGCAAACGATTGCTGGTATACAATTGTGAGTGATTCATGAAAACATCACCGATGGGTTCCATTTTCTACTCCATGTGCGATGTGATTTTCTTTGTCCGCACAACATCTACTCTCTGTCTACAGAGCATCAACATATACACTTAAAAATACAGCATTGCATAACCAAATTAAGCATACAATTACACAAGTGACTACACACAAAACATTTCCACACACCAAAGTAAGCAATTACATGCATACTAAAGTAGGAGAAACGAGGATCTAATCATCTACTTATTGTTGCGATGACGCTTGCCATTGCTCTGCTTCCGGTTGGATCCCTGGTCGTTTTGGGGAAGGAGGCACTTCCTCATGTCAACAATCCGCCTGTACATGTTGTAGCTCATGTACGCCTCCTTGGTCACGTACACGACGTGAGCTTTGTCGAGTTTCTCCATCCAGGCTGAGTGCCAGGCACGCTTGTCCTTGTTGCACGAATCTTTCATGTCTCTGTAGTAGGGGTCGATGCTGGCCTAGGCGAGGTGAACAAGTGAGTCCTTCTCATGCTCCTTGCTACCCCAGATTTTGTATTGGCCCTGGATGTCAAAAAGATTCTGGTAGGCGATGCCCGAATTCTCTAGCGCCTTTACATCGTTTGTGATGTCCACCATAGCGAACATGTAGCGGGGGCTGTTGACAAACCTGGTGAAATGCTCGCAAGGCCTTGTGGCCAGGCAGTAGTGGTAGACGAGGATGTGGTGGCATACGCACATCTGGCCGACAATGACCTTGGGATGAGACCCGGCACGAGTGCGGGTGTACTCGAGGTCGAACCCGACCACCTTACTTCTCCGCGGCAAGCAACAACTCCATGTTGTGCATGGAGTGCTCCACCTAGACCGGGTCATTGGTGTACACCACCGAGAGGTCCATGAACCTATTGTGGGAGTCCACCACGGCACGCATGGTGAACTGCTGCTCGTCATCGGCAGCCGCTCGGAGCGCCATTGGAGCCGCGCATGATACCCTCTAAGAATTTCTCGTGGTGGGTGTGCTTCTTGCAATGGTGGGGCGCGATCGAAAGGTTTAAGAGACACAAGGGTTAAATGGCCGCTGAAATAAATGGGGGCCGGTCCGCCTGTAATCATCACGTCATTCATAGCAGAGGATTCCAGTGCACGCTTGATAACACCGCACTGCACACGTGGGCTCGAAGAGGCGCCAAATGTATCATCGGTGAGCCTGTCCCCGCACTACCGTGCTGTTTACCGCGCAAGCTTCCCGCCTGGCTTGTTTTGCCATGCTGCTAGAAGAGGGACAAATCGTGGGCGTTTATTGGCAAAAAGCTTTGTAGATATGAAGTGTGTGGAATGACTTTGATCATAAGTTTACTCATGGGTGATGAGGTCAAAGTTACACAGAAGGGTGATGATGGACACTCGAGTGCGATAATTAATACTGCGCTCTACAATGCACACGGTGGAAGAAACCAACTATGTGCAATAATGTCGAAGATAGCAGTCGAGCTAGCTATATAGATCGTGTGCGGTGAGAACAACAAGGTAAACTAATTCAAGAATGGTCAATAAAATCTAAGACCATTGCATATTAAGGTCAAAATAGTGTTAGCAATATACGAATCTCATACGATGCCATTTTAGTGATTGTACCACAAAAACTCAAAATGTTACAAGGTTCAAATTCCAGAGTTATTTGGCTCAAATTCGAAGATTACAAGGTTGAAACTGATATTAGAAATGAAATTTAGCTCATTAGCTGCAAACGCTTGCACTGATCCGCTGAACATGGATATCAGAGCGGTTCAAACTAATATCACCGCTTCTAAGTCTGGTTTCGAAACCTCACAATTTTTGCAAAGGGGTCAGGCACTGAGAAGTCATGTATGGGGTTGACACGATGACTTCAGATTACTTTGTCATCTGAAGTTCCAAAATGAAATTCAGCATTTTTGGAGCCTACTCCATTCTACCGTAGGCGCCAGGGCTGATCAACAAACCATTCATTTTTGCGAAATAAATGTAGGGAAAACCTCATTTCCTTCAACACCCTTGCTCTGAGAACAATGAACCTAGCGAATATAATATCTGGTAAGGTCCCTCGGTAGGAGTTCAGAGTAATTTCTGAGAGATGCAGATCTAGGCATCCGACGTGATTGTTATATTGTATCACATTATCCACCACTGGGCCTAATCTTATTTGTAAAAGAAGAAAACATGTTAGTTCCTACATGCAGTTTTGAACATTACTACATGCCTATTTGGTTTGCAGAATTTGTAAAATGCACTAACATGCCATCTTTGATCTGACATGATTAACATGCGCATTTGATTACATTCTAGAAAAGTGTAGCCTTCTTCACAAGAGGTTGGAGTGGATGAAAAGTTCCCTAAGAAAACTTGAACTCCCTTATGGTTAACATTTAACAGGAAAGGAACATCACCTCGATATATAGCTTCTCCAGGCACGGAAAGCATCTCAGGAAACTGACAACTTGCTCCAGGTTGGGGCCGATAGATTCTAGTGCCAAAACCTTCATTGTGCGCAGTTTTGGGGTCAAGCTTGTCGGAATCGTTTCTGAATGACAGATGGACAAACATCTTCAAAGTTAGAAATAATGTTAATTTGTAGAAGGAGAGGTATAAGGAGGTTGTTGTACCTGAATGGGTTTCGATCCAATAACAAGTTCGGAGTATTTGTGAGGCGAGTAGCCCACTACTGTCAATTTCGGCACAGAAATGACATTGATTCTTGTTGGACCTTCTTGATGAACTACAAGTAATCTCTCAAGTGTAGGTGTGTCCTCAATGACCATACCATGGTACACATCTTGTGATGTCTTCCTGCCGCACCAGCAACACACAGAAATAATCCGGAGAGTCATGGAGGTTATGTGTGATATGTCCATTTTGCATCATGCTTTCATATCGATATTTATTGCATTATGGACTGTTATTACACATTATGTCACAATACTTATGCCTATTCTCTCTTATTTTACAAGGTTTACATAAAGAGCGAGAATGCCGGCAGCTGGAATTCTGGGCTGGAAAAGGAGCAAATATTAGAGACATATTCTGCATAGCTCCAAAAGTACTGAAACATCACGGAAGTTATTTCCAGAATATATAAAAAATACTGAGTGCAAGAAGTACCAGAGGGGGGCTACCTACCAGCCACGAGGGTGGGGGTGCGTCCTACCCCCCTAGGTGCGCCCCTGCCTCGTGGGCCCCCCGGTGGCCCTCCGATGCCCATCTTTGGCTATATGGAGTCTTTCATCGAGAAAAAAAGTCATAAGAAAGCTTTCGGGATGAGACTCCGCCGCCATGAGGCAGAACCTTGGTGGAACCAATCTAGGGCTCCAGCGGAGCTGTTCTGCCGGGGAAACTTCCCTCCGGGATGGGGAAACCATCACCATCGTCATCACCAACGATCCTCTCAAACCCTAGTCCATCTCCTGTATCCATCAACATCTTCACCAGCACCATCTCATCTCAAACCCTAGTTCATCTCCTGTATCCAATCTTTGTATCCAGAACTCAGATTGGTACCTGTGGGTCGCTAGTAGTGTTGATTACTCCTTGTAGTTGATGCCAGTTGGTTTACTTGGTGGAAGATTATATGTTCAAATCAATTATGCATACTAATACCCCTCTGATTATGAATATGAATATGCTTTGTGAGTAGTTACGTTTATTCCTGAGGACATGGGAGAAGTTTTGCTATTAGTAGTCATGTGAATTTGGTATTCATTCGATATTTTGATGAGATGTATGTTGTCATCCCTGTAGTGGTGTCATGTGAACGTTGACTACATGACACTTCACCATTTTTTGGGCCTAGAGGGAGGCATTGGGAATTAATAAGTAGATGATGGGTTGCTAGAGTGACCGAAGCTTAAACCCTAGTTTATGCATTGCTTCGTAAGGGGCTGATTTGGATCCATATGTTTCATGTTATGGTTAGGTTTACCTTAATACTTCTGTTGTAGTTGCGGACACTTGCAATAGGGGTTAATCATAAGTGGGATTCTTGTCCAAGTAAGGACAACACCCAAGCGCCGGTCCGCCCACATATCAAATTATCAAAGTACCGAATGCGAATCATATGATCATGATGAAATCTAGCTTGACGATAATTCCCATGTGTACTCGGGAGCGCTTTTCTTCATATAAGAGTTTGTCCAGGCTTGTCCTTTGCTACAAAAAGGATTGGGCCATCTTGCTGCACCATATTTACTTTTATCACAAAACTATCTGTTACCGATAATTTCAGTGATTGCAGAGAATACCTTGCTGAAAACCGCTTATCATTTCCTTCTGCTCCTCGTTGGGCTCAACTCTCTTACTTATCGAAAGGACTATGATAGATCCCATATACTTGTGGGTTATCAAGACTCTTTTTTGGCGCCATTGCCGGGGAGTGAAGCGCCTTTGGTAGGTGGAATTTGGTAAGGAAAATTTTATATAGTGCGCTAAAATTTACTGTCACTTGTTACTATGGAAATTAATCCTTTGAGGGGCTTGTTCGGGGTATCTTCACCCCGACCGGCAGAGCAAATAGTTCCTCCTCAACCTAATGGACCTACTGAAAATGAAAATTTTTACTTTGAAATTCCTTCGGGTATGATAGAGAAACTGCTAGCTAATCCTTTTGCAGGAGATGGAACATTGCATCCTGACTTACACTTAATCTATGTGGATGAAGTTTGTGGATTATTTAAGCTTGCAGGTATGCCCGATGATGTTATCAAGAAGAAGGTATTCCCTTTATCTTTGAAGGGAGATGCATTGACATGGTATAGGCTATGTGATGATATGGGATCATGGGACTACAAACGGTTGAAAGTGGAATTCCATCAGAAGTTTTATCCTATGCATCTTGTTCATCGTGATCGTAATTATATATATAATTTTTGGCCTCGCGAAGGAGAAAGCATCGCTCAAGCTTGGGGGAGGCTTAAGTCAATGTTATATTCATTCCCCAATCATGAGCTCTCAAGAGAAATGATTATTCAAAAAAATTATGCTCGGCTTTCTGACAACAATCGCTCCATGCTCGATACTTCTTGTACTGGTTCCTTTATGATGAAGATTATTGAATTCAAATGGAATTTATTGGAGAGAATTAAATGCAACTCTGAAGATTGGGATCTCGAAGAATGTAAGGAGTCAGGTATAACACCTAAGTTTGATTGTGTTAAATCTTTTATGGATACCGATGTTTTCTGTAAATTTAGCACTAAATATATAATTGGGCCTGAGATAGTAGCTTCTTTATATGAATACTTTGCTACTCATGTTGATCTCCCTAAGGAGAAGTGGTTTAAATATAATCCTCCCATTGAAGTAAAACTAGTTGCACCTATTAAAGTTGAAGAAAAGACTATCACTTACAATGATCCTGTTGTACCTACTGCTTATGTTGAGAAACCACCTTTCCCTGTTAGAATTAAGGATCATGCTAAAGCTTCAACTGTAGTTAACAAGAGTAATATTAGGACACACAAAACCCCTGAGAAAATTAAAGTTCAACCTAATATTGCTATGGTTAAAGATCTCTTTGCCGATAATATTGATGGGCATGTTATTTACTTTTTTGATGAGACTGCTAGAATTGCTAATCCTGGTGCTAAAGATAAACATAGACCTGTGGTAGGCATGCCTGATATTTCTGTTAAAATAGGAGACCATTCTTATCATGGCTTGTGTGATATGGGTGCTAGTGCTAGTGCAATACCTATTTCCTTATACAAAGAAATTATCCATGATATTGCACTAGCTGAGATAGAAGGTATTGATGTTACCATTTCAAAGGTTGAGGTAGATGGTTTCCGAATGTTTCTTGGTTATGTGTTGAAGGATGGATACAGCTGGATGTAGGATTTGCTAGTTTGCGTGAGATATTATGCTTCCCCTGTATCCCCAACACCTGATTGCATAACCGGAAAGGTTCGGGAGTTTCATAGGTGGGAATTCTAGTAGCTCTAGTTCTTCTTCCACGGATATTGGTTTGAGATTGGGATTTCTTACCGATTATTCGTTCTTGATCCGTACCTTGTTGATTTATTTCTCTACCTTAATTCTACGTGACTTCTCAATTTATGGATATGTGACCATTTCAAGAGGAATGCATTCGTTCATTTTGTTCGGATGTGAAGACTATATGTTGCAATTTTAATTCCGTTGGATTCAGCTTCAATATTTGTCTATCAATGTGCTAATGGATGTCAACCTCTTCAGGATGGCTCCTCCAACGCGCACGACTCCGAATCCTGATCCGCCACCACCTCCACCTCCTCCGGAGGCATGGCAAGCTGTGATGGCCGCAACCAATGCAAACACACAGTTGATCATGCAAATTCTCCAAGAGCGCAATCAAGGCAACCAAGGGACCCAAGGCAACAATCAGAATCACTTTGCTACACTCAACCAGTTCCTTGCTAACGGGCCAAAGACTTTCAGCAATTGTGTTGAGGCAACCGATGCTGACGATTGGCCTATGGATCTGTGCAAGCATTTCGAGTGCAGTAACGTCAGGCCTGAGGACTTTGTCAAGTTCGCTTCCTTCCAACTCAAAGATCAAGCTGCAGAATGGTTCCAGCAGTACAAGGATTCCAGAGGTGGACGTGTTATTACCTGGGATGAATTCCGTCAAGATTTCCGAGCTCATCATCCCTCAGAGCGTGGTTTAAAGCAAGCGTGAGGAATTCCGCAACCTGAAGCAAGGCTCTTTGTCTGTCTATGACTACAACAAGTTGTTCCAGAAGCTCGCCCGCTTTCCAAGTAGGACGTCCCTGATGAGAAGAGCATGATATACCAGTTCAGGGGTGGTCTCAAGGAAGAAATTCAGCTAGCTCTTGTTCTCTTCGAGCCCTTGAGATACGATGAGTTCTACAACATGGCACTGAAGAAAGAGGCTGCTTAGTCGAGGTGTGATGCTTCCAAGAAGCGAGTCAGAGATGTTACTCCTTCTTCCTCTACTCAAGTGGCCAAGCAGCAGAAGTATTGGCTACCTCCTCCTCCGTTTCGTCAGCCGTATCAGCAGAAGAGCAAAGGTGGCAGTGGATCTTCCCCCCCCCCCACCCCCGGCTTTCAAAAAAAAACTTCGTCTCAAGATCCAAGATCGAGTGCTCCGTATCACCGTCCGCTTTCAGAGGTCACGTGCAACAAGTGCCAACAGAAGGGTCACTATGCCAACAAGTGTTTCAACCAGAGGCGTCTTCCTCCTCCTCCTCCTCCTGTCAGATCGGCAAGTACAGCTGTGGTCAAGCATAACCCCAAGCACGCTAAGGTCAACTTGATGAATGCAACTCAGGCAGAGGACTCGTCAGATGTCATCATGGGTAACCTTCCTGTTAATGATATTCCAGCTAAAGTTCTTTTTGACACGGGTGCATCGCATTGTTTCATCTCGAGACCGTTTTCATCTAAGCATGGTTTGCCTTTGCAAATTTTGCCTAGTCCATTAGCAGTTGTCTCTCCCGGTAGGCGCATGCATGCTAACTCCATTGCTCCGGATGTTACTATCACTTTGGGAGACTACAAGTTTCTATCTTCTCCTATGGTTCTTGGTGACTCGGATATTGATCTTATTCTTGGAATGGATTGACTCTCTAAGCACAAGGCTCAGCTTGATTGTGTAGCCAGGAAGATTCAATTGACTCATTCGTCTGAGGATGTAATTGTCTTTACCGCTCGTGATGATACCATCCGTCTGTTTTCTCTCAATGAGAAGGGTGAATTGGATGTCATCTCTCAAATTCCAGTCGTTTGCGATTATCAAGACGTCTTTCCAGAAGAGCTTCCAGGAATGCCTCCGCACCGGCCAGTTGAATTCGTCATTGATCTTGAGCCTGGCATGGAACCTGTGTGCAAACGTCCTTACAAGCTCGGACCTGAAGAGTTGAAGGAGCTGAAGAAGCAACTCGATATTCAAGAGAAAATGGGTCTCATCCGGCCTAGTTCTTCTCCATGGGGTTGTGGTGTTCTTTTTGTGAAGAAGAAGTATGGAACGGACCGACTTTGTTTTGATTACCGTCCATTGAACAAGAAGACCATCAAGAACAAATACCCACTTCCTAACATCAACGAGCTGTTTGAACAACTCAAAGGTGCCCAAGTTTTCTCCAAGCTGGATCTCCGTATGGGTTATCATCAGATTCGAATCCGTGAGGAAGATATTCCCAAGACGGCTTTCAGGACAAGCTACGGTTCATATGAATACACTATCATGTCTTTTGGCCTCGTCAACGCTCCTCCGACGTTCTCTCGCATGATGAACTTCATCTTCAACGCCTACACCAATGACTTCGTTTTGGTCTATCTCGACGACATTTTGGTTTTCTCGAAAAACAAGGAAGATCATGCCAAGCACTTGCGTTTGGTACTCGATAAGCTCAGGGAACATCAGTTCTATGCCAAGTTCTCCAAGTGTGAATTTTGGCTCGATGAGGTTCTTTATCTTGGTCATATCATCTCTGCCAAGGGCATTGCCGTGAATCCTGAGAAGGTGTCTGAGATTGTGAATTGGGAACCTCCTTAGAACGTGAAGCAACTCCGTAGCTTCCTCGGTCTCGCAAGCTATTGCCGAAGATTCGTTGAAAACATTCTAAGATTGCGAAGCCTCTCTCAAATCATCTCCAGAAGAATGTCAAGTACGTTTGGTCTCCGGAGTGTGACATTGCTTTCAACACTTTGAAAGAGAAATTGATCACTGCTCCAGTTCTGACTCCGCCTGATGAATCCAAGCCGTACGAGGTCTTTTGTGATGCCTCTCTCCATGGTCTTGGCGCAGTATTGATGCAAGAGAAGAAAGTTGTTGCTTATACCTCTCGCCAGTTGAAGCCTAATGAGAAGAACTACCCCACTCATGATCTCGAGTTGGCGGCAGTTGTGCATGCTCTTTTGACTTGGAGACATCTTCTATTGGGAAGAAAAGTGGACATTTTCACTGATCACAAGAGTCTCAAGTACATCTTCACTCAGCCTAAACTCAACCTCAGGCAAACTCGATGGGTCGAAATGATTCAAGAGTATAATCCGAGTATCGAGTATACTCCAGGCAAGGCCAATGTGATTGCTGACGCATTGAGCAGAAAGGCTTACTGCAACAGTCTGATTCTCAAGCCTTATCAACCCGAGCTTTGTGAAGCTTTCCGCAAACTCAATCTGCAAATTGTTCCTCAAGGTTTCCTCGCCAACCTTCAAGTCTCTCCTACCTTGAAGACCAGATTCGCCAAACCCAGCTTCTTGATGCTATGGTGAAAAAGGTGAAGATTGGGATTGCCAAGAGCCAACCCAAGTACAAGTGCTACCGTCTTGATGACAAGGATACTCTCTTCTTCGAGGATCGTATTGTTGTACCCAAAGGTGACCTCCGTAAAGTGATCATGAACGAGGCTCACAATTCTCTCCTCTCCATCCACCCTGGGAGCATGAAGATGTATCAGGACCTTAAACAGGCTTATTGGTGGACTCGAATGAAGCGCGAGATTGCTCAATTCGTGAATTAATGTGATGTCTGCAGAAGAGTGAAGGCAGAACACCAAAGGCCAGCTAGTCTCCTCCAACCTCTTGCCATTCCATAATGGAAGTTTGACCACATTGAAATGGACTTCGTGACTGGGTTTCCAAAGTCCAAGCGTGGCAATGATGCTATATTCGTTGTCATCGAAAAACTCACCAAAGTGGCTCACTTTCTGCCTATCAAAGAGTCGATCACTGCAGCTCAATTGGCGGAACTCTATACCTCTCGTATTGTCTCTCTGCACGGTATTCCACAAGTGATCTCTTCAGACCGTGGCAGCATTTTCACCTCGAAGTTTTGGGATTCTTTTCAGAAGGCCATGGGCACCAACATCCGCTTCAGCACAGCTTTCCATCCTCAAACTAGCGGTCAAGTCGAGCGTGTCAACCAGATTCTTGAAGATATGCTCAGGGCTTGTGTGATCTCCTTCGGCATGAAGTGGGAGGATTGTCTTCCTTATGCTGAATTCTCCTACAACAACAGTTTTCAAGCAAGTTCGGGCAAGGCCCCATTTGAAATTCTGTATGGCAGGAAGTGCCGTACCCCTCTCAACTGGTCTGAAACCAGTGAACGTCAGCTTTTGGGTAATGACTTAATCACAGAGGCAGAGGAAATGTGCAAAGTCATTCGAGATAACCTCAAAGCAGCCCAATCCCGTCAGAAGAGCTACTATGATAGTAAGCACCGTGTTTTGGCTTTCGAGATCGGAGATCATGTTTACCTCCGTGTCTCTCCTATGAAAGGTACTCGTCGCTTCGGTATCAAAGGGAAGCTTGCCCCTAGATACGTGGGACCTTTCAAGATTGTCAGCAAGAGAGGCGACCTCGCCTATCAACTCGAGCTTCCTTCAAACTTTGCAAATGTTCATGACGTGTTCCATGTCTCTCAGCTCCGAAAGTGCTTCAAGACTCCTGACCCGCACCGTCAACTTCGAGGACATTGAGCTCCCGGAAGATCTCTCTTATCGTGAGCACCCAGTTGCTATTCTTGAAGAGACTGAACGCAAGACTCGCAACAAGTCAATCAAATTTCTCAAAGTCAAGTGGTCACACCATTCCGACCATGAAGCTAACTGGGAATGCGAGGATCACCTCCGTTCTGAATACCCGGCGTTCTTTCAGTCCTAGATCTCGGGACGAGATCCTTTCGTAGTGGTGGAGTGTTGTAACACCCCGGATGCAACTTTCCCAATTTGTACTCCAACTCTTGCCGTTTCGGCATTAAGTTAATTTATTTTCTCGGGTTCGGGTCTTTGTCTCCGTGTGTTGTTATCGTTGTCATGCATCTCATATCATGTCATCATGTGCATTGCATTTGCATACGTGTTCATCTCATGCATTCGAGCATTCTCCCCGTTGTCTGTTTTGCATTCCGGCGGTTCGTTCTCCTCCGGCGGTCATTTCTACCTTTCTTTCGTGTGTGGAGATTAAACATTTCCGGATTGGACCGAGACTTCCCAAGCGGCCTTGGTTTACTACCGGTAGACCGCCTGTCAAGTTTCGTATCATTTGGACTTCGTTTGATACTTCAACGGTTAACCGAGGGACCGAAAAGGCCTCGTGTGTGTTGCAGCCCAACACCCCTCCAATTTCGTCCAAAACCCACAAAACCCTCTCCATCTTCTAGAGCGTTCGATCACAATCGCGTGGCCGAAAACCGCACCTCATTTGGACTCTCCTAGCTTCCTCTATGCCTATTTAAAGTCCCCTCCCGAAATTCGCGGATCTCCTTCTCCTTCCTCCCGAGAAAACCCTAGATCGTCCCCTCGCGTGCGCCGGACATTGTCCGTCCGGACCGGACGGATCCGCCACCGACCAACCGCGCGATGCCACATGGCACCCCGGCGACCGCCGCCGCCGCGGCCCGCGGGAGCCCGCAGCCGGCCCTCCTCCACCGCCTCCCGGGCCGCGCCTCCACCACGCCCCCCCCCGCCGCGAGCTCCGCCGCGCGCCGCCGAGCAGCCCGCCGTCGCTCCTCAGCCGCTCCGCCGCCTCCCCGCCGGCGCACCTCGCCGCCTCTCCTCCCGGGTCGCCACGCCGCCCCGATGCCCCCGCGGCGCCGCTCGCCGCCCCGGCCGCCGCGTCCGCGCCACCTCGCCGCCCTCCGGCCCTCCCTCGTCGACCCCGGCCGCCATCGCCTCGCCGGAATCGCTACAGTGCTCGTCAGAGTCGCCTCGGGCCGCGTGGCACCGAAACCCTAGATCTGGTGGTTCTCTTTTCCTCTAAGTCCAAAAAATTCCAGATCCAAGTGCTCATGTTCATAGCCTCGTAACTTTGCATCCGTTGCTCCGATTCATGCATATAGCATATAAAAATGTTCATCTCCGAGAGTACATCATTTCATTCCATTGCATCATTTTCATTTGAGCTCATCTTGATGCCCGAAATTCTGTTATAAGAGGGCTACTTGAGATAATTGTCAGATCTGCTGCTCCATTTAGCTTTTTGTCATTTTTGCCATGATTATTGTGTGCATGTTATGCCCTGATGCTCTACATATGTTTTGTTAAGGGTTTTTTCATCTTTCCAGAGGTGCAACCCATTTTTTTTGTGATGTGTGTGGTGACTAGCACAAGCTTGCAAAGTGGTGCACTTGTTAATTCTGATTTCAGGGACTTAGCAATTCCACTAAGTCCTTGAGGTGTTTATCTCATATGGCCATATGTTGATGTTGTTTCCTGGTGATCCGTGCCTCTTTTGAGGATGATTAGTAAGGATGTTTTGTTAATATTGTAGTGCTCTATCCATCCATGTCTTTGTTTGCAATTATGGAGCACCCTATCTTGAGTCAATCGAGCTCTACTTTTGCTACTTTGTGAATCTAGGCAGATTGTCAACTTGTTTGCAATTTTGCCAATGATGTTGTAGTTGATCCGTGCATGCTATGCTATTGATCTTGCCATGTCTAGATTGCATTTTGTGTGTTCTTGATGGATATATGCTTAGCTTATCATGACTTGCTCCGTAGTGAGTGCATCGAGCTCGTAAACATGCCTACTTGATATCTGTTTTTATCATGCTCCAGTTTTCACTAAGTCTGGAATCTGATTATGTTTTTGCTATGTTCACATGCTTGCAATTGTATTTTCTGATCCCTTTTCGCTCAAGGTCACTAAGGGACTTTTGTTAGGCTCTTTGCGTAGCTCCATTCCATGCTTTACTTTGCCATGTTCAGGTCCTGTAGCATGTAGTTTTGTTGCTCCAAAGTGTGCTACCTAATCTGAAATTCCAGACAAGTGTTAATTTCACAAAGTCTGAGATCTGTTTGCCATATGCATTTTTGCCATGCTTGTTTGAACCTGTTAATGGATGAATTGGCTGTAGGTCAGTGCTAGACTTTTGTTAAGAATCTTGTATGCATCCCTGCCATGTATTTTGTTGTCATGTTTGGGTGCTATAGCATGTTCATCTCATTGCATTTAGATGGCTACTTGCTGTAAATCGCAGACCGGTGTCATTTTTGAATCGCTTGCCATTTCCAAACCGTAACTCCGATTCCGGTGTTCTTTATATTGTTTTCAAGCGATTTCATCTCATCTTTCCAGTGGAACACTTGGATTCCCAAGTTGAGGCCAGGTTCTTGCATTTCTCTGTCATATCTTGCATATGCATCCCGCATCGCATCCCGCATAGCATATCATCTTTGCATCATCTTGTTTGATCCTTGCACGTGGTTGATTGTGTCCTTGTTGCTTTTTTGTCTTGTTTGGGTAGATCCGGGAGACGAGTTCGCTAACTGGGAGCCTGTTGAGCTTGCTTTCGAGGATCCAGTTAACTCTGACAACTATGTAGGCAAGATGATCATACCCTCGAAATCACTACTATCTTTGCTATGCTAGCTTGCTCGCTCTTTTGCTATGCCAATGCTACGATGCCTACCACTTGCTTTCAAGCCTCCCAAATTGACATGTCAAACCTCTAACCCATCATGTCCTAGAAAACCGTTGATTGGCTATGTTACCACTTTGCTCAGCCCCTCTTATAGCGTTGCTAGTTGCAGGTGAAGTTTGGAGACCGTTCCTTGTTGGAACATTTATTTACTTGTTGGGATATCATTATATTATCTTGTTATCTTAATGCATCTATATACTTGGTAAAGGGTGGAAGGCTCGGCCTCTCGCCTAGTGTTTTGTTCCACTCTTGCCGCCCTAGTTTCCGTCATATCGGTGTTATGTTCCCGGAATTTGCGTTCCTTACCCAGTTGGGTTATAATGGGAACCCCTTGATAGTTCGCCTTGATTAAAGCTTTTCCATCAATGCCCAACCTTGGTTTTACCATTTTCCACCTAGCCTCTTTTTCCCTTGGGTTTCCGGAGCCCGAGGGTCATCTTATTTTAAACCCCCCCGGGCCAGTGCTCCTCTGAGTGTTGGTCCACCTGTCAGCTGCCGGTGGCCACCAGGGGCAACTCTGGGCTGGCCTACCCGTACCTAAGACAATCTGAGTGTGCCCTGAGAAAGAGATATGTGCAGCTCCTATCGGGATTTGTCGGCACATTCGGGCGGTGTTGCTGGTCTTATCTTAACCTGTCGAAGTGTGTTGAAGAACCGAGATACCGAGTCTGATCGAAACGTCTTGGGAGGAGGTCTATTCCTTCGTTGACCGTGAGAGCTTGTCATGGGCTAAGTTGGGACTCCCCTGCAGGGATTTGAACTTTCGAAAGCCATGCCCATGGTTATGGGCAGATGGGAATTTGTTAATGTCCGGTTGTAGATAACTTGAACCTTAACTTAATTAAAATGAATCAACTGAGTGTGTTACCGTGATGGCCTCTTCTCGGTGGAGTCCGGGAAGTGGACACGGTGTTGGAGTAATGCTTGCGCAGGTTGTTCTCTAGTTTCTCGCTCGCGCTTTGCCGCCTCTTCTCGCTCTCTTTTGCGAACAGGATAGCCACCATACTTGCTAGTCGCTTGCTGCAGCTCCACATATTTACCTTGCCTTACCTATAAGCTTAAATAGTCTTGATCGCGAGGGTGCGAGATTCCTGAGTCCCTGTGGCTCAAAGATAACTATTACACCAGATGCAGGGCCTGATGATTCCGCTCCAGGTGACGCGCTTGAGCTCAAGTGGGAGTTCGACGAAGACTCTCAACATTATTATGTTTCCTTTCCTGATGATCAGTAGTGGTGCCCAGTTGGGGGTGATTGGGACCGTGTCGCATGTTGGGTTATCTTTTATTTTGGCGCCATAGTCGGGCCATGAGGGTTTGGATGATGTAATGTTATTTATGTACTTGTTTGACGTGGCGACTGTAAGCCAACTATGTTCTCCCCTTTATTATTCATATTACATGGGATGTTGTGAAGATTGCCTAACTTGCGACATATGCCTTCAATGCGATTGTGCCTCTAAGTCGTGCCTCGACACGTGGGAGATATAGTCGCATCGAGGGTGTTACAATCGGCAAGGTCCGCGCAGGCCACCACCACATCTCTGTACTGTGCGTCAGGGGCAACAACGCTGACACTGACAAAAGGCCAGTGTACATGTGTGTGCTCACTGTTACTTCCCCTCAAAGGTACGTGGGCACCCACCCCGGCTCAATGACGCTGACTGGGACTGTGCCGAGCTGCTTCATTCCCGGCGAAGTGGACATGGAAACCCCATGGTATGATTTTCACCCCAATATGGTGCATGGGGACTCCAAGGAGCTTCACCTGGACATATGCATTACCAAGTTAATTGTTGATCATTAGTCTTCACTCAATGTAATCTGCTGCCTAAGCATGTGGAGACTTCTTTTTTATATAGTATAGAACCTTCCATGCATGATCATGCTCTATTAGAGTATCATGCTTGAATAAAAGTGTATCCATTTATGGTTCAGTCTATAATCTTCCATGTATCACTACTATGGAAAAGCCTAGCAGTAGCGTGGGTATTTAGTGTATCAGTAGCGCGGGGTCCCACGCCACTGATACGGCGCTACAGCTAACATGTATCAGTAGCGCGTGTTGCCCCACGCTACTGCTATACATGGATAGCAGCAGCGAGCGTTAGTTCGACGCTCTACTACTAATAGCTGCAGCGCTTTTAACTAGGACGCGCTACTGGTAAGAGCGCGCTGCTGCTAACTTTATTCCCCTTGCTAATTTTAGTTTTTTTCTACAAATTTGTTTTGTATTTGAACAGGCTTCATACAATAATCTTTAGCATATCATACACATACAAATGTAACCATAGCATCAAATCATGTCATCATCATACTCATCATCCAACACAAAGTGGTCTCTCGTCATCATCTCGAAAATAGCGATACAAGTCTCGATTACTTGGAACTACATCGTCATCCATCTAAACAATGATATACGCAAGAAGAGCTATCACTGTGAGTGAGAGCCGAACTATGCAGTACATGAGCTCATATCCCTCTCTCGCATTAGCGTGAACCTAAACTAACTACTGGCTGTCACTTGGAAACCAAAAACCGGTACACCTGGGGCCTGACACTCCGGCCACTCATCGTATACTCCTGGCGTTGCACTTCTTCATCATCGATTACCTATGCACCTGCATCGTCACATGATTCGATGATATGCAACATACATAGTTGAGCAACAGAAAGAGTCAGACTTGCAAAAATAGAAGCAATATATCATAAGCATAAATAACAAAGTTCATCGTACCCAAAATTCCCTAACCAGAGTGATCTTCGCTAGTTGAGGTGGACGGTTTAATTGCATCACAAATAAAGTTTCGTCATGCATAACTCAACGTTTTGTCATTCAGAAAGTATGGACTAAACGGACACATTGTCATATATCAACAATCACTCCAGCATGTCGTTCCATCCATCCAAGTCAGGGAGATAGTCCCCGAGCTTAGTGAAAGGCTTCAGGTCGAGACGCTAAGCGGCTACGCGTGTTCGGATGTCTTCCTGCGACATTTGCCCTTCCTCGTAGAACAAACCTGTTTTCTCGAAGACCTCCTTCACGATGACTTGGGCAAGTTGATGCTGGATGTGATAGAATTCAGCTCAAAGTCGATGATCTAGGATATCTCCTACGTTCTTTGTCCATTGCATAATATGGGCATCGCCGGATTTAGGTGACATGCGAAGGTCCTGATGATCCCATCTATACTCCAGCATGTGGTGTAGGACATAGAATCCATCACTAAGAGAATCACTCGATTGTTGGAGGCAGCCTCACCGTGCAAATGAATGATTGAAATCGAAGGAAGGATATTTGCGCGGATGACTTACAGGGGATGATAAGGAACGAGAATCGCCTCCTTGTCCTTATTAGCGACCATGAAATCGACGATGTAGTCCCTCCCGTATTCATGGTGCTCTGTGTAGACTGCCAAGAAGCCCTCGTGCATGAAGTACGAGTCAGCGAGACACATATAAGGTATCTGCTCAATCCTGATGATGTAGTTCATGTCAAGGCATAAAGGCGGACAAACGTAAAATCCAGCATCTTCAAGTGAAACATGTCGAAGATGTAATCGAATCGATGGAAGAACTTGTCCGCGGGGCATGAGTGGACGTACAACCTCTGCCACGGCAAGTAAACCACATAGAGTGATATCCTGGATTTTCCGAGGCAATGGGGACTTCTCTCTCCGCTGCACATCGTCTTGAAGTCTCCTTAGATTGCTGTGTGTGGCCTCCAACGCTGCCATAGGTAGAATTGGTTCACCGGCGACATGCCATTTTGCCGCACCGGGGATAGGTATACGGTCTTGAACCCGAGGCTGCTGAGGCGACTAGATCATAGAAGCAGCTTTGTTTCCCTTCCTCCGTCTCTTCCTATGATTCTTTCCTACTGGAAGTTCGTCTATGATACATTCGGCCTCCGGAGGCGGCAATTCATGCATTGACTCATGACGCTCAAACCCTGATTACTCATCATAGGCGCCAGTATTCAGATACTATTTTGTGTTATCGTCATCCTCATCCTCATCTATGGCGACATGATTAGCGACTAATGGAGCCTCTTCCTCACCGCTTCCACTATCCAGCATGACAATCGACGCTAATTGGGTAGGTGGGGTGTTGATGTTCATACCTTGGTGAGGCTGCGTGCTTGTGGGTGTGCTCCTGGCCGCCTCCAAACGAAGCAGAATCTTTGGCCATTACAAGACCCACCAGTTGCAACCACCAAGCCGCCGAGGGGTCTCATCATCATCCCCCCTAGTATCGGAGGAGCCAAATTCTCGTGGCCTGGTTTGACACTGACCACGGTAACCTTGAAGACATTAGGGGGATCGGCTGGATGTGGAACAATGGTTCTTTCAGCTTCATTATCGTCGCCTTCCCCACGTCCACTTTCTGGTCACCGATGGTGTACAATATGGTGCAGGGTTACGTTGGCCTGCAAAGGCAATGGAAATGGGAGATTATACATTTATTGAAGAGGGCCGGTGTGAAAGATACCATGAGGGCGTCGAGATCAGCCAAAGATGAAGCACTGCGGAGCACGTCCGAGATGGAGGACGGGCTGCTATGAGCAGGTGCAGGAGCCGGTGCGGGAGCAGGTGTAGGAGTAGGTGCAGGTGCTGGTGTTGGTGCAATGCTAGTCGAGCTGCTCCCGAAGAATTCGACAAGGGGAAAGTCCGCTGCATTTTTTCTAGATTTTGCCGTCTCCAATTGAACACGGCTGGAACCAAGATACTAGACATATATGCAATCACTTGTTCTGTGGCCGCTACCATTGTTGCGACGGTCTCAACTGTTTTCTTCTCAACCGCAATCTCAACCTTCTTGTCGATGTTTTCTTCATTTAACCTCCGTCTTTCCTTTCTCTCCTCCGTGGTCTCATGGTAGTACTTCTTCCACGTGGCGCCATCTCCGACACCGTGCACGCGTCCATACGATGGCCAAGTGTCCACCGGGAGTCGTTTCAATATGTTCAACACCCGGTTGAATGGGGTGTCCCACTTCAGCCTCGCCAATGCCTCAGACGGCGATCGCTTTCGGCCGCAACCCTGTGCTTCTCTCTCTGCAAAAGGAACAAGGATCGTTTCCAAATATGACTAAAAGTGCAGTCGCATTGATCAAAAACTAAAATTACCAGCAGTCTTCAAAACCTTCTTGACTGAGTCCCAATGGTGTCATGCCCTAAGGACGTCACGCTCCTGTGGGATGGTGAAGTCCGCCAAGGGGTCTGGGATGCCTAGAATTTCGCGTCCCGCGTCCTCCTTGGCCCATGTGGACCTCTTCCCGCTGTAACCACGGCTTCTGATGTGGTGCCGTCCCATGTTCCTCTATTGAAGCCCCTTCATGTATTTCGACTTTTTTTCGCAGCTTCGGCCTCGCAAGCCGCCTTGAATATTTCAACCCGCTCTTCTGTAGCACCCCGAGACCGACGCGCTAGGTGTCTCCCAGTTATTGGCCGTCATAGCTATGTCATTTGCTTGCGTGTTGCATTTTTTCCATGTTATCATCTTCATTGCATCTACATGTTTTCAAAACTCGCGTCCGTCTCGGTCTTCCCATTCCTTATGTTGTCCATTCTGAGCCCAGACACACTTGCACGCGCCCGCGACACCTCCAAAATATTATTTTGTAAGTGGCTGTAAAATGTTCTCAGAATGAGATGAATGTTGGTGTGCGGTGTTATTATGTTGTCAGTAGATTGCCTGCCAAATTTCATCGCATTCAGAGTCCGTTTGATGCCCCAACGGATAACTATAGCAGCAATATAGTCGGTCAAATGTCGGACGTTTTCGGTCTCCGAAAGCTGTTGCCGGGCTTTCCCTCTCTTTCCTCCCTAGACCATCTACACAGTCCACTACCAACCGCCAGGCCCAACCTAACCCTCCTCACGTCCGCAGCCATCCGATTGTGATAAGAGGGCCCTGAAACCCCTCCTAACCACCTAACCCCTCCTTGCATAATGCATCGACCCCCTCAAGTGCACGTCCGAAGCTGTCCCGACCCCGACCCGAGCAGTCGTGACCGTTGGATCCGGATCATCCCCAAACATCTCTAAAACATCTTCGTTTTCTCATTTGGACTCCGTAACCTATTTATTCTCGACCGTCCGATTTAAATCGGAGGGCCCAAATAGCCCCTAATCTAATCTCCCTGAGATATATATTGACCAACCCTAAAATTGAGGAGATCTGTCCCATCCTCCGAATCTATCCGCCGCCGCCAACCCACTATCTCCACTCCTCGGCATCCCAGCAACCACCTTCACCCTCGTTTTCCTCACCGCACCAACCATCAGCCAGATCCACCCGCCACCACTTCGATCTGATCTGTTGGATATGGATCCAACGGCATCCAGCGACCCCAGCCACCCACGCTTCCTCCCCGCAGCTCTCAATCTGATCTAAATCGAGGCGCTACCTCGAGCCCACAACCGCGTGGAGCTCCTCTGCGCCCGAGCTGCACCAGGCCCCGAGCGACCCCGCTCTCCTGCCGTCTCCAGCACCCTGCCGGCAAGCACCACCGCAGCAGCTGCTCCGTTCCTCGCCCGAACCAGTAGGTCGTCCTCACCGCCCTACCCCTTTTCTCTCCTTCGTTGAAGCTCTCTCTCTGCCTCATTGGACTCCCTCTCTTTTCTCTGTAAGAACAACACCGCCATCTTCTTCCCGGAGGAGGACCTCGACAATAACACCGCTCGCAGTGCCCCCGATCTTCCCTAGCGCGACCATGTCCTGCTGACGCCCCTATGCCATCCTGCCATGCCCCGGCACTGCTGCTGCAAGTCTCGCTGCCGGGGGACGCATCCCGCTCCGTCCCGGCCTCTTCCTCGCCGTCCTGGTCTTTTCCTCGTGACCGGATCCCGTTCCTGCACGCCTGCCGCCGCTGTCCTCCTGTTCGTCTACTTAGAGCGGGCACTCGAACGCCCGCTTGCGTTGACTGTGGGGTGCCTCGTTAGCGCCCGGGTGCCCATCTACAGGGCGGCTCCAGATCCGACCCAGCTAGCCTCGCCTCGGCCCAGTCGCCCTCCTACCGCCTTCCTCCCCACTGCATGGGCTGAGCCCCTCTGATGAGGCCCAGTCCGGCTCAGTTTTGGCCCACTTATTTTTTTCCAATTCAGCGAATTTGCTAATTATCCATAGACTGTAGTTTTTGCAGAAAATCCCCTCTTCTTCATGCATATCATAAATCACAAATTGTGCATCACATGTAAAAAACTTCATATATGAAAAATGATTAGAATTTCATCTACTTCCATAATATCCAACTTTCATGCATGTTTAAAATGTTGTTTGATTAAATTTGCATATTTAGCATGCTAAAACGATTTATCTTATAATTAAATCAGTGTAGCTCCAAATTAAATAAACTTTATATGTAAACGGGGTAGAAAAATGCCTAGTTTAACATGGTGCACTCATCTTGCATGTTTAACAACTCTAAAATATGGTTTAGGGCAGAACAGTACCAAATTCATAATATGCATATGGGGATTTTCCGGAATTATTTTTTTCTTCTGGCCTCATTTAGACATGCCTAAATAGTTAGTTTCTTTATCCTTCACCTCCTGTCATGTCTAACAACTTTTAATATTGTTGGTTACATACACAGGTGAGAACCAAATAATTGAATGTGGTGTTTTGTCAATATGCATCTCGTTGCATATTGAGCTCCACTTAACTTGTAGTTTTGTTTGTGGACTTTGCCATTCCATGCATCTTTACACCGGACATGCATCATCCTTGGTTGTGCATCATGCCATGTTTATGCTTGTGTGTTTACCATGTTGTTTGCTTCTTTCCGATTTGCTTATCTCATTAGCTTTGGTTTCGTTCCAGAGTTGTGACGATTTGTTTGACTACGTCCGTTTGTCTTCTTCATGGAATGGTTCTTCTCCCTTGCGGGATCTCAGGAAAGATGGCCATTACCCTCGATATCACTTCTATCTTTGCTTGCTAGTTGTTCGTTCTATCGCTATGTCGCGCTACCTACCACTTGTTTATCATGCCTCCCATTCTGCCATGTCAAGCCTCTAGCCCACCTTCCTAGCAAACTGTTGTTTGGCTATGTTACCGCTTTTGCTCAGCCCCTCTTATAGTGTTGCCTGTTGTAGGTGCCTTGCAGTTTGTTCCATGTTGGAACATGGATATGTTGGGATATCATATTATCTCTTATTTAATTAATGCATCCATATACTTGGTAAAGGGTGGAAGGCTCGGCCTTATGCCTGGTGTTTCGTTCCACACTTGCCGCCTTAGTTTCCATCATACCGGTGTTATGTTCCTTGATTTTGCGTTCCTAACGCGGTTGGGGTTATGGGACCCCCTTGACAGTTCAGTTTCAATAAAAATCCTCCAGCAAGGCCCAACCTTGGTTTTACATTTGCCTAACAACCTATAAACTTTCCCGTGGGAGTAATTAACCTGAGCGTCATCTTTATTTTAACCCCCCCCCCCTTGGGCCAGTGCTTCTCTAAGTGTTGGTCCGAACTAAGTAGACTGCGGGGCCACCTCGGGGAAACTTGAGGGCTGGTTTTACTCGTAGGATGTCTCATCCGGTGTGCCCTGAGAACGAGATATGTGCAGCTCCTATCGGGATTTGTCGACACATTCGGGCGGTCTTGCTGGTCTTGTTTTACCATTGTCGAAATATCTTGTAACCGGGATTCCGAGTCTGATCGGATTATTCCGGGAGAAGGAATATCCTTCGTTGATTGTGAGAGCTTGTGATGGGCTAAGTTGGGACACCCCTATAGGGTATAAGCTTTCGAGAGCCATGCCCGCGGTTATGTGGCAGATGGGAATTTGTTAATATCTGGTTGTAGAGAAATTGACACTTAACTTAATTAAAATGAATCAACTACATGTGTAGCCGTGATGGTCTCTTCTCGGCGGAGTCCGGGAAGTGAACACGGTTTGGGTTATGTTTGAATGTAAGTAGTTTCAGGATCACTTCTTGATCGCTCCTAGCTCCACGACCATTGCGTAGCTTCTCATCTTACTCTTATTTGAGTATGTTAGCCACCATATTTGCTTAGTGCTTGCTGCAGCTCCACATCATTACCTTATCCTACCCATAAGCTTAAACAGTCTTGATCTCGTAGGTGTGAGATTGCTGAGTCCTCGTGACTCATGGATACTTCCAAAATAGTTGCAGGTGCCAACTATACTAGTGCAGGTGATGCTACCGAACTCAAGTGGGAGTTCGACGAGGACCTTGGTCGTTACTATGTGTCGTTTCCTGATGATCGGGGATCTAGCATTTGGGGTTGTCTTCTTTTATTTTGGTTCTATAGTCGGACCTTGATTGTATTCTAGTTGATGTATGTTTAACTTGTTATTTGTGTGAAGTGGCGATTGTAAGCCAACTCTTTATCCATTTCTTAATAAGTACATGGGATTGTGTGAA
Organism: Triticum urartu; assembly: GCF_003073215.2. Lineage (NCBI taxonomy): Eukaryota > Viridiplantae > Streptophyta > Magnoliopsida > Poales > Poaceae > Triticum > Triticum urartu. The sequence goes on along the minus strand of NC_053027.1, from coordinate 332,712,550 downwards.
GGTTACCCCCCTTGCGACAAAACCACCATGCGGTTATGCCTCTAAGTCTTGCCTCGACACATGGGAGATATAGCCGCATCGTGGGTGTTACATCTTCCATGATTATCGGATTGTCCTTTACAATCTTGGAGTAGGGTTCCTTTTTGTTGACGATCCGATCTTTCACCCATGCTTTCCAGGCGGCCAACACGTCTCTATACTTGGTCATGGCATGTTTGTTTATCTTCTTCATTGCCGGGTCCTTATCTGGATTTTTATATTCCTTTTCATCCCGGCCGGGGAACAAGAATATCTGGTGCATCTTCCATAGGAGGGAGGGCCTCATATTATCTATCTTCTTTAGTTTCACATCGTTGATGGTGGCGGTTGTCCGTATGATATAGCCTATTTGATTGTCGTAGCACGACTGCGCTTCCTCGGGCGCTGTTGGCTCAAAAATATCGCCGTCCATCTTCGTAGCCACCAGTCTAGTAGTCATGAGCTGGTTTAGGCGCCGTAGCCTCTTTGCTTTTGGTTATATGCCGGCTTCGCTAGTCTCGGCACCGGTCTCGGTGCTGGTCTCAGTCTCAGTGCCGATCTGCATGTCGGTCTCAGTCCCCGATGTGACGGGTAGGCCCAGCAATAACATCCGTTGATCATCAGCAAGGCTCAAAAATTCGTCTGCCGTGAGGTAGACGTTGTCGCACTCACCAGAACCCTATCCTTCATCTTTGCTAGCCATGTTTCCTATGATTAAATCTAGTCAATTAATCTAGCCTTAATAAAATGAATAATGACAAAAAAGGCATATGTTTTGCAGGAACGTTGACTCCTTCCTGGTGTGGCAAATCCCGGGCACTCGATATGTCCTAGTTTGTAGCACAAGTCATGCCGGAATTCACGAAAAATTTCGGCATGACCTTTGCTAAAAAGTGGACAAATCGAGGACCTGAAATTTTTCGGAACAGAAATGAATCAACATTTCGGCAAAACAACAAAAGGCCACTTGGCCACTTGGGCACAATCGAACCACTTCAATGAAAATATATTACATGACCACTTCAATGAAAAGATATAATCAACAATAAAAGTCTAGGAAGGGATCATCTTTAAAATAAAACTTGCCTAAATTCTTTTCCTAGAAAAATAGTGTTCTTTTCAAAAATCAAAAACCATTGCAAAATGATCTTACTAAACACTTCTCTGCCTAGGACAGAACCCAAATTCTGTTCTAGCTATTCATCACACACACACACACATTATTTTCTCTAACCCTTCTCTGCCTAGAACAGAACCCAATTAAATTGCAAAGGAACTCCATTTCTCTAACCCTTCTGGCCTAATGCTCTAAAATAAATTTTTCCTCTAACCTAGCGAACCTAGTTAACCTAGCTTTTTAGCCTAACGAACCTAATTAACCTACCTAGTTAGTTAACCAAGCTTGTTCACCTAGTTTACCTTCATAATTAACCTAATTAAACTAGTTAACCTAGCAAGTGCTCTGTCAAAGCCCTAAATAATTTTTTTCTTAACCTAGATAATTAACCTAATTAAACTAGTTAACCTAACTAGTTCTCTAGCAAAGCCCTAACTAAATTTTGCACTAACCTAGATAATTAACCTAATTAAACTAGTTAACCTAGCTAGTTAGTATGCCAAATGTTTGTGGTATGCATGAGAGAGAGAGAGGAGGGGTGCTTACAGAGGATGGCTTCGATGGTGGCGAGGGAGGCAGGGGCGTCTCCGGTGACGGCGAGGGAGGTAGGGGCATCGAGGGTGGCTTCGGTGGTGCCGAGGGCAGCTCTGGTGGCGTTGATGAGGCCACGCGGCTCCGGTGGTGTTGACAGCGCGCAGCTCTAGTGGCTTCGGGTGCGTCGACATCGGCAGGAGACGACAACGAAGTGGGGCGACAACGAATTGGGGACATGGCGGCGAAGTGGGGCGAGGGATTTATGGGACAAGTGGTGGACGGGGGGAGGGAAACCGCTGGTTAAGTCAAACATAGCGGTAGCTCATTACTGAAAACGCGCTATAGCTAAGTTAGCTATAGCGCGTTTCACAAAACGTGCTACTCCTAAGCCTTTCTCCTTTTTTCCTTTCTCATTTATTTTTCTTTACATTTTATTTTTTCCTTTCTCCTTTTTCTATTTATTTCATTTTCATTTACTTTTCTATTTGTTTTTTTACTTATTTCTTTTCGTTAGCAGTAGCGCCTTTCTACGTAAACACGCTGCTACAATAAAGATAGCGGTAGCGCGGTTTCTATAAGAACGCTACTACTATGTGTAGCCTACTGGCTTAGTGGTGAGAATTTTAGTAGTAGCACGCTTAACGAAAGACACGCTACTGCTGCGTTTGTATCTGTAGCACGTTTATCCTGCACGCGCTACTGCTATTTAGCACTAGCACCCTTTTTTAACAAGCGCTACTGCTAAAGTTCTGTGTATAAGGTTTTCCCTAGTAGTGTATGATTTTGCTCCATTAGAGTTCTCGCATGCCATTTAAGAGATTAATTGAGAATTTTTACTATAGTACTGGTGAAAGAGTTATGATGAACCATTTCTTACATCTCCTCTGCCCCCTTCCAAGTCATCCTGATTTAATCCCTTTGTCTAGGTGTATAAGAGCATGGTTAATACTTAATATTATAGCCAACTGTTGACTATAAGAAAGTGCCATGTCATTTGTAGCCAACATGTATAACAATTAGCTATAAGTATGTGCCACTTTATTAATACATGGCCCACTTTCCACTCTCACATAGTGCCTAGGAGCACATGCTGCAACTGACTCTTGCATGAGAGCCCCTTACATTCTTTCTCCCATCCTCTCTCCTCTACTTCTTACAGCCTGCTGACAGTACCTTAATGTACTCTCTCTAAGTCACCTTAAGAAAACCAAATAATCCCCAAACACTTAGGCACGATGCATTAACTCCCACCTCGTTTCTTGTTTCTTGACATATCAACCAATAAGAGATGTGGGGCGTGCATGTTTTCAATGACTCAAGACTACCAAACACGACATGCAGTGGTTAGTTCATTACATGCAATGCTATTAATTGGCAAATAAACATTAAGTTCTCTAATTTTCCCCTCATTCTTGGTCATGGTGCACAACTTAAGGTGACTTATTCACCTAGATGAAGGGAGTACATTCATGGTGGTCTAGAAAAAATAAACAAAATGATACTCAAAAACTAACTCTAAAAGATCATTTCTTGCCAAGCACAATAAGTGTTATTTTTTCACAAGTTTTGGATGCAGGTTGAACGCTTTTGTTTGCAAAAGATACCTTTTTATCTATTTCACCTTGATGTTTGTGAGCTCTAGAGAAGAAATAATATCTGAAGAAACCTATCGATACTCGTTACACATGAGATGACCCCCACATACTTTGAAATAAACAACTCCCCGCTCAATGCATTTCACTGTTCCATGCAATGCACATGCACCTTATTATATATTAGTACGACCATAAATTTACTAACATTATATATAGTATGATAAATGCTCATGCATGTCACCAAAAATTATATCAATGAAAACTATGTTCAAATATGAATCCAACGATATAGTTTTTGTTGACATGCACTAACATTTTTCCAGTTAAATCTTCAGTCAAATTCAATGGAGGACTAATAAACCATGACCGAGGTAGTACTAGTGTGGAGGGCGGCACTGCATGGGAGTCTCACCCCGCTTGTGGCGCTGCAGTAAAGCCATCATATCACAAAACCCCACCACTCGTAGTAATAAGTGGCCTGGTAAAATAAACGGACAAGCAACCATCACATCCCTATGTCTTTTTTTTTGCATTCCGTCTCTCTGCATTTACTTTGCCCAGTTCTTCTCGCACACTCGATCCCTAGCTACTACTCCTAGGGATAGTTCTTTTGGCGGCTTAAGAAATAAGCCATCTCTTCCCCAGCTTTTCCCATAAGATTTGTCACAGTGGAGACTAACATAACACACCTCACTCATTTATTTGGGCTTCTAAACTACTACCTTCGTCCTGGTTTATTAGTCACCATTGAAATTTGTGCTAAATTTTGACCAAAGATTTAACTGATAAAATGTTACTGCATGTCAACAAAAGTTATATAATTATGGGTGACATGCATAAACATTTCATTAGTTAAATTTATGGTCAAAATTTGACACAAATTACAATGGGGAGAAATAAACCAGGACAGAGGTAGTGGTTATGGGATTACTAATCTAGAAGCCTAAAAGAACTGGCGCCTGGTACTCCTAGTAGTAGTACTCAAGTTGGAAGTCCAATTGCATGACACAACGTGTTAGGGAAAAAATCGACACAGAGTGTAGGAAGCGGTTTGGGAATTTGCATGCCTTCCCGAACAGTGAGATACTCCGTACAAAGTACGATAGAAAAATAACCATAGAGAAGGAAGCTAAACGTAAACAATAATACGAGCATTTTTGCATTTGTTTTGCATTGAATCATTTCACAAGCTTGACTAGTGCTATTTTTCTACTTTTACAAAAACCACATTGTAATGTTAAAATGTGCATTTGCACGTACATAAGTAATAGTAGTAGCACAGTCTGCAAGCATATATGGAGAGAGACATGTAGTGCGATAGTATATAGTAAAGTTTGTGCTATATGCACGTACTTAAAAATGTGTATGGATACACAAGGTTTCCAAACTTTTCCTTTTACATACTTAATTAAGGACGCTAATAATTCCCGAACGTTCGGGATTTATCATTTGCATCCCAAAACTAATGAGATCGTCTTACGAAACTAAATTATTCCTCATAAAAGCCACGATGCTCGCAGGAGCGCTTGCAGCGCGCCATGAGTGCCCTGGTGCGCGGCTGTTTCCTAGTGCGCCAATACAACGCCTCTTCCTCAGCCTCACAACTCATGAGGTGCTAATTGGTGGCTTGCTGGCGGGCGAGCGCGATCTCACCGGTGTGGTGATCCGGCGCCAATGGGTACTCCTCCTCGCTGGAAGCGTGCACCCGATCCACGTACCGCCAAGCGTAGATGAGGCACTTGGACGGACTGCACTCAGGGCTTTGGCACGGGCGTTGTCCGCCACCCTCACGACCCACGCATGAGCCTTCGCCGAAAGAGCCAATTGTCTGACTCTCTCGGACACGACATAGGCCTGCTAGGCAGCATGCCTCGCGGCGCGCTTCTCTTCCTCGGCCTTATTTTCCGCCTCTATTTTGGCACGCTCTGCCGGAGGCAAAGCCTCCCACAAGACGACATCCATTTCTTTCCAAAGCTCCTCATGGCTAGAGGGGGGGGGCTCAGCGGGCACCGCAGCGTTCTCCTCATAGCGGGGAGCCGACACGTCCTCCGACATGCATGCTGGCGAGACTGGGAATGTTGACGCGTCGCGGCGAGGAGCAGAACACCGACGCATCCTCCTAGACTAGTGGTAGCGAGGAACGAAACGACGATGTGTGATCATCCGCGCGGTGCAGCGAGGAGCGCCTAGGGCTTGGGAGGTGCGATGCCATCGTGGTCGACGTGTGAGGGAGGGGAGGAGATAGCGATGAATGTGAGCGTTCTTCCGAATGACATGGGAGGCATAGTATTTATAGCGAGCAATGGCACACCTATGTAAGATATGGACTGAGCTTTAGTGACTTAACTGCAGGTGCAGTTTGCTTCACTGACATGTGGGCCAGATGCCTATTGGGCTCACTTGTTAGTGACCCAATGCACCTGCAGTTAAGTAACTAAAGCAGTGTCCCATAAGATATGTTGCGTGATTAACGTAACATCTACATGGGCATATTTGTTGGAGTAAGTTACGGGGGAGGGAAGGGGTGGAAATATTGCTTGTAGCGACCAGACCTCAAACAGTCCAATCTCTGTGCTCAGGTGTCATCCCTGGATCAGTAATGCTGACACCACACAGTACTTGAAGGATTTATAATAGAGTAGCAATCACACACTTATTACATCGAGAGTCTCAAAAGAGTGCTTATTACAATAAATATGGCTTAAGGCCATCTAATAATGATAACAACGGAAGGCTTGGAAGATAAGTGAGTCCATCAACTCCAACAACATCACTTAGTATAGAACCATGACCTAAAAGCACCTTAATCCTCATCTAAAAAGTCTGCAACATTAACGTTGCAGCCCGAAACGGGTCAGCACATGGAATATGCTGGCAAAGTAACACATAGAGAGTAATGGAGAAATAAGTCTATACTACATGCATATTTGGCTGGTGGAAAGCTCTATGGTTACAGTTTTGCGAAAAAACAATTTTTCCCTACTACAAAGGAATAAATTTTATTTAACTATCATGGTAGTTGTTAAACATTGAGAATGGTTGACATCATTCTCAATCCCAATTAAACATCATCATTAAACAAGACCCAACAAATTAATTTTAGAGTAACATGATGAGATTCACATGATAATCCAAGTACTAGATACTCAAGATGTCCATAACCGGGGACACGACTAACCATGATTAGTTTATACACTCTGCAGAGGTTTGCGCACTTTTCCCCACAAGACTCGATCGCCTCCGTTTTATTTCTCGCACTACATGGTGTTTGAGAAACGGATGACCGAGCCATAGTCTTTCAGAAGCGCTAGCACCTTACGATCAGGTAGACCGTTACACCTACTTTCCCCTACATCTGCTAGTCTACCACTGTAAGAGTTCGCACGACTTACTCCACTATGCTAGAGCCCATAATAGCTTATGGCTGCACACAGAAGTTTCTAGCATGAATAATCTCATGATCCCTTTGAGCCTGGGTGGCGGTCCAAAAGAAAAATAGCCAACCCTGGAATACCCAGGTGCCTCAATCCACCCAAATGTGTGTTTAAGTTTCCACCTTAGATAAACCATTAAATTAACAATCTCACATCTGTCATGGATACAATCACCCAATCCACGTCTACTAGCATAGCATAGCATAATAAGCAACGTAGAAGTAACCCTCAAAGGTTTGATAATAACAGGTAATAGGTACTACCTCATCTACTTCCCAAACCCACAATTTAATTAGATCCTAATCATTCAATGTGTGAGGATTGATCTAATGCAATAAAACTGGGTAGTTGGAAGTATGATCAAAGTGTTATACTTGCCTTGCTGATGATCCGGGAAACCTAGCGATTCGAAGTAGCAAGCGGTGCACTCCGGGTACTCTATCACAAACAAACAAGCATACAATAAGTACTCAACTAATGCACAGGTAAAACTCGAATAAGAGATCTAACCAGAAAGTTCAACTTAAGAGTTACGGTTGGCAAAAAGAATCAAATCGAACGAACCAACAAAAGACAAACGGCAAAAGAAACAAGATTCGTTTACTATTCTGGATCTAGGGAAATTTTTACAGTGGCAAAAACTTGTTTGAGTTGGTTAAACGGAAAAAGGGTTTCGAGACGAAATTCCAGGCGCTAGAATCGCCTGATTCCGATAAACGAGCGAAAAGTTAGACTAGAACGAAAAATGGATCAGGAATCGCGATCAGACAGATCGCGGATTTAATCTGAGAAAAAGAAAACATCGAACAGATTAATGAACGAACGTTCGTTATCTGGATCTCAACGAAGAACTGTAGGGAAATGTAGCAAAATTTTAAAATTTTCTATGCATCACCAAGATCAATCTATGGAGTCATCTAGCAACAAGGGAGAGGGGAGTGCATCTACATACCCTTGTAGATCGCACGCGGAAGCGTTCAAGAGAACGGGGTTGATGGAGTCGTACTCGTCGTGATCCAAATCACCGATGACCTAGCGCTGAACAGACGGCACCTCCGCGTTCAACAAACGTACGGTTGGGAAGACGTCTCCTCCAACTTGATCTAGCAAGGGGGAAGGAGAGGTTGATGGAGATCCAGCAGCACGACGGCGTGGTGGTGGAAACTACGGCGATCTCGGCAGGGCTTCGCCAAGCACAGGGAGATGGAGGAGTGTCATGGGAGGGAGAGGGAGAGGCCAGGGGCTAGGGTGCGGCTGCCCTCCCTCCCCCCCACTATATATAGGGTCCCTAGGGGGGGCTCCGGCCATAGGAGATGCCATCTCCAAGGGGGGCGGCAGCCAAGGGGGTGGCTTGCCCCCCAAGGCAAGTGGGGCGCCCCCCACCCCTAGGGTTTCCAACCCTAGGTGCAGGGGGAGGCCCAAGGGGGGTGCACCAGCCCACTAGGGGCTGGTTCCCCTCCCACTTCAGCCCATGGGGCCCTCCGGGATAGGTGGCCCCACCCGATGGACCCCCGGGACCCTTCCGGTGGTCCCGGTACAATACCGATTACCCCTGAAACTTTCCCGATGGCCGAAACTTGACTTCCTATATATAAATCTTCACCTCCGGACCATTCCGGCACTCCTCATGACGTCCGGGATCTCATCCGGGACTCCGAACAACTTTCGGGTTACCGTATACTAATATCTCAACAACCCTAGCGTCACCGAACCTTAAGTGTGTAGACCCTACGGGTTCGGGAGACACGCAGACATGACCAAGACGACTCTTCGGTCAATGACCAACAGCGCGATCTGGATACCCATGTTGGCTCCCACATGCTCCTCGATGATCTCATCGGATGAACCACGATGTCGAGGATTCAATCAATCCGTATACAATTCCCTTTGTCAATCGGTACGTTACTTGCCCGAGACTCGATCGTTGGCATCCCAATACCTCGTTCAATCTCGTTACCGGCAAGTCACTTCACTCGTGTCGTAATGCATGATCCCGTGATCAACCACTTGGTCACATTGAGCTCATTATGACGATGCATTACCGAGTGGGCCCAGAGATACCTCTCCGTCATACAGAGTGACAAATCCTAGTCTCGATTCATGCCAACCCAACAGACACTTTCGGAGATACCTGTAGTGTACCTTTATAGTCACCCAGTTACGTTGTGACGGTTGGCACACCCAAAGCACTCCTACTGTATCCAGGAGTTGCACAATCTCATGGTCTAAGGAAATGATACTTGACATTTGGAAAAGCTATAGCAAACGCACTACACGATCTTAGAGCTATGCCTAGGATTGGGTCTTGTCCATCACATCATTCTCCTAATGATGTGATCCCGTTATCAATGACATCCAATGTCCATAGTCAGGAAACCATGACTATCTTTTGATCAACGAGCTAGTCAACTAGAGGCTCACTAGGGACGTGTTGTGGTCTATGTATTCACACATGTATTACGATTTCCGGATAACACAATTATAGCATGAACAATAGACAATTATCATGAACAAAGAAATATAATAATAACCATTTTATTATTGCCTCTAGGGCATATTTCCAACAAGAACGCAGTCGTTAAAATGAACGAACGGGCGAACGCTCGCTAAGTAAATAAACCGAAAAAACCGATCTATTAAAAAACAAACTAAAAAAACCGAACGAAACCGATGGAAAACCGATCGATTTCTAAAAAAAACGGCGGCGAGGTCTACCTCCGGCGGTGGCGCGGCGCGGCGCGGCGGGCGGCGGCGCGGTGGGGCTAGGGTTAGGGTTTGGGGGCGGGGGCGCGGTTTGGGCTGTCGGGCCTCGGGCGGCGGCTATTTAAAGGCCCGGCTAGGCGGAGTCCTGGCCGGTTACGGCCCAGAGTTGGTTCGGATTTTTTTTAATAGTGACGCTCAGAAAAAAAAGGAATACGAAACGGACTCCAAAAATCCCAAAATAAATTTTCCCCGGCTTCTAAAATCAATCCGCACAAGATGACCATTTATTTGGGGCCTAAATGAAATTTTGAAAAACGCACATTTTTCCTAAATTCAAATAAAATAGCAAATAAACCAAAATAAAATCTTATTTGATTTTTTTATTAAATCCTCAGTATTTCTTTTTTTGGGAAAGTCATTTTATTCCCTCTCTCATATTTTGATAATAGAAATAATTGAAGATGAAATAAATAAAATCAAATGATCCAATTTTCAAAATTTGAGAAAACTCAAATATGAAAATAGCGAAATCCCCAACTCTCTCCGAGGGTCCTTGAGTTGCGTAGAATTTCTAGGATCAACCAAAATGCAATAAAATATGATATGCAATGATGATCTAATGTATAACATTCCAAATTGAAAATTTGGGATGTTACAAAGCTACCCCCTTAAGATGAATCTCGCCCTCGAGATTCGGGTTGGCTAGAAAATAGGTGAGGGTGGTCATTCAACAATTCTTCCTCTCGTTCCCAGGTGGCTTCATCCTCCGTGTGGTGGCTCCACTGAACTTTGCAAAACTTGATAACCTTGCTGCGGGTGACTCGATTGGCATACTCTAGAATCTTAACTAGTTTCTCCTCATAGGTCAGATCACTGTCCAACTGAATTGCTTCCAGTGGCACTGTATCTCTCAGCGGTATATCAGCCATCTCTGCATGGCACTTCTTCAACTGTGAAATGTGGAACACGTCGTGAACTCCTGACAATCCTTCACGCAATTCCAACTTATAGGCTACTTCTCCCATACGCTCCAAAACTTTGTATGGTCCTACAAAACGTGGCGCTATCTTTCCCATAACTCCAAAGCTCTTAACTCCTCGAAGTGGAGATACTCGAAGATAAACTCGGTCTCCGACTTTGTAAACTGTCTCCTTGCGTTTAGAATCTGCGTAGCTCTTCTACCTGGATTGAGCTACCTTGAGCCTATCGCGGGTCAATTTCACTTTCTGTTCAGACTCCTTAATCAGATCCGGTCCAAACAACTGGCGGTCTCCAACTTCATCCCACGACAATGGGGTCCTGCACCTCCTTCCGTACAAGGCTTCGAAAGGGGCCACCTTCAAACTGGATTGGTAACTGTTGTTGTAAGAGAACTCTGCGTATGGAAAATTCTCGTCCCAACTAGATCCGTAATCTAGCGCACAAGATCTCAGCATATCCTCCAAAATCTGATTAACTCTCTCGGTCTGTCCATCTGTCTGCGGATGGAAAGCTGTACTAAACTCTAGCCTGGTACCCAGAGTTTCATCCAACTGATTTCAGAACTTTGAGGTAAATTGGGTTCCTCTATCTAATACAATTCTCCTTGGAACTCTGTGTTGACATACGATTCTGGTCATATATATTTTTGCCAACTTTGCACTGGTATAGGTAGTTTTCACTAGGATGAAATGAGCTACCTTTGTCAAACAATCGACTACAACCCATATTGAGTCATAGCCTGAACGAGTTCTGGGTAAACCTGTAATAAAATCCATGCCTAACTTATCCCACTTCCATTCGGGTATTGGCAATGGCTATAGCAATCCTGCTGGCTTGTGATGCTCTGCCTTTACTCTCTAACATACATCACAAACTGCTACATATTCCGCAATATCCTTCTTCATTCCGGTCCACTAGAAAGTAACCTTCAAATCCAAATACATCTTGGTATTTCCTGGGTGAATCGAATATGGTGAATCATGGGCCTCTTGCAGAATTAACTTCCTGATCTCCGAATCATTAGGCACATAAACACGATCTTCAAACCATAAGGTATCGTGCTCATCCTCACAAAATCCCTTAGCTTTTGCTTTGCTCATTTTCTCCTTAATAGAAGCAATCTCCTTGTCAGTCTTCTGGGCTTCTCTGATCTTATCCATCAAAGTAGACTGAATCTCCAATGCTGCTACATAGCCTCTCGGGACTATCTCCAAACATAGCTCTCAAAGATTTTCGGCTAACTCCCTTGGTAAATCTCCCGTCATTAAGGTGTTGACATGACTTTTATGGCTCAGCGCATCGGCTACTACGTTAGCCTTTCCGGGGTGATGATGCAATCTCATATCATAATACTTGATGAGCTCCAACCACCTCCTTTGCCTGAGATTCAACTCCTTCTGCGTGAAAATATACTTCAAGCTCTTGTGATCCATGTACACCTCACAATGGTTTCCAATGAGAAAGTGTCTCCAAGTTTTCAATGCATGCACTACGGCTGCTAACTCCAAATCATGCGTAGCATAATTCAACTCATGAGGCTTAAGCTGTCGTGAGGCATAGGAAACAACTCTCCCTTCCTGCATAAGCACTGCTCCAAGTCCTCGACCTGAAGCGTCGCAATACACCTCATAATCCTTGGTCTGATCTGGCAAAATCAACACAGGTGATGTAACCAAACGTTTCTTAAACTCCTGGAAACTAGCCTCACATTCCTCAGTCCATATGAACTTGGTATCCTCTTCAACAACTCCGTCATAGGCTTCGCAATCTTTGAGAAATTCTCAATAAATCTCCGGTAGTATCCTACGAGTCCAAGAAAACTCCGGATCTCTCCAACTGTGGTTGAGGCTTCCCAATTTGTCACGGTATCAACCTTAGTGGGATCTATTGCTATACCTTCTCCAGATATAACGTGTCTGAGAAATCCAACTTCCTTCAACCAAAACTCACATTTGCTAAACTTGGCATATAATTGATGTTCTCTGAGCTTTCCAAGAACCAAACACAAATGCTCCTTATGCTCCTCTTCATTCTTCGAGTAGACCAGGATATCATCAATGAACACTACGACGAACTTATCCAAAAACTCCATAAACACTTTGTTCATCATGTTCATAAAATATGCAGGTGCATTAGTCAGACCAAATGAAATAACGGTATACTCGTAGAACCCATACCTGGTGGTAAAAGCCGTCTTAGGTATATCCTGTTCTCGAATCTTCAACTGATGGTATCCTGATCGCAGATCGATCTTGGAAAATACCTTAGCTCCTTGCAATCGATCAAACAAATCATTCTTCATTCAATCCCCGATAATCAACAACCATCCTTAACGATCCATCCTTCTTATCCACTAGAAGTACTGGCGATCCCCAAGGCGAAGAACTTGGGTGAATATATCCCTTATCCAATAACTCCTTAATCTGCTTCTTAATCTCCACCAAATTCTTTGTGGGCATCCTATATGGTCTCCTAGATATTGGCCCTATGCCTGGCAAAAGCTCAATCAAAAACTCAATATCTCTATCCGGTGGCACGCCTAGCAATTCTTCTGGAAATACATCAGGGAAATCCTTTACTACTGGTACTTCCTCCTGCACAAATCCTGTTAAACAATTTACTTGAGTCCTCTTCGGCACATGCCGGGATACATACTTGATCCTTTTCCCTTCTGGGGTGGTAAGCAAAATTGACTTACTGGCGCAATCGATGTTTCCTCCATACATCGACAGCCAATCCATACCCAGAATTACATCCAATCCTTGTGATTCCAAAATGATCAAATCCGAGGGAAACACATGCCTACCTATACTCAATGGCACTTGAAAACATCCTTGACTAGCCATATACTCCGCTCCTGGTGAGCTTACTAACATAGGTGTTCTAAGAACTTTGGTGGGCAGATTATACTTATCCACAAATCCCCTTGATATGTATGAATGCGATGCACCAGTATCAAAAAGAACGAGTGAAGTAAATGACTTAACAAAAAACTTACCGATTACAGCATCCGGCTGCTATTCAACCTCCTCCACATTAACGTGGTTAACCTGTCCCCTGTTGAAAGGGTTTGGCTTCTTCCCAGAGCTTCCATTGCCGTTTCCATTCTGGGATTCAGGACATTCATTAGCATAATGTCCGGTCTTCTGGCACTTAAAGCAAGTGATTTGGCTTAGGTCTCTCTTGGCTGGGGTCGATGGGTTGGTGCGGTTCTGGCCGTTGCTTCCTCCATTCCCATTACCATTCTTGGTGCCATTGTGATTGTGCGAGCTACCTCCTCCATGGGTATGCTGAAAATGTCCTCCCGGTCTAGGGGTAAAACGGGGCTTTTGCTGAGCTCCTGAATTGTACTTCCCTTTTCCATACTTCCTCTTGCGATTCTCAATCTGCTGCTGCTTCCCTTCAATCATGAGAGCACGGTCTACCAACTCCTGGTAGTTGTTGAAGGTTCCTACCATCAACTGCATGCTCAACTCATCATTCAGTCCTTCTAGAAACTTCTCCTGCTTAGCTGCATCCGTAGCAACGTCATCTGGGGCATAACATGCTAGCTTACTAAAGTCCTCCACATACTGGCCAACTGTCCGCCCTCCTTGGCGCAAGTTGCGAAACTCTCGCTTCTTCATGGCCATAGCTCCTGCTGAAACATGGGCAGGACGAAAAGCTTGCTGAAAGTAGTCCCACGTGACAGTGTCGACAGGGAAAGTGGCTGTGAAATTCTCCCACCATGATGCTGCGGGTCCTTCCAGCTGACGTGCGGCAAACTTCACCTTTTCCGCATCTGTGCACCCTACGGTGGTCAACTCCCTTGCTGTCTTATGGAGCCAATCATCTTATACTATCGGCTCGATGCTACTTGAGAACACCGGCGGATTCAGCCTAAGAAAACGGGCTAAGTGGTCAACATGTGGCGGTGGTGGTTGTGGGTTGTTGTTGTTGTTCCCCTCATTCTGATTCTGGACTAGCAACTGCATCAACGTGTTCTGCTGCTGGATCAATTGGGTGAGCTCCGGTGGGAAGGTAAATCTGGGGTCACGTCTCGGAGGCATCTGAGGGTTTAGAAAAGATGAGATTTAAGAATAGAGGGGGGTCTAAAGAGAAAACACTACCCATATGCACATGAGGCAAAAGCAAACAATTCACTTCATTCAATCAATCAAACAAGGCATACAATCGATCTAACTATCACAAAAGTGCTTGGACTACTATATTTACATGGTGGACTACTACTACTGATGGGGTGGTCTACTAGAAATATTCTTCGGTTGCAGACTCCATGATATCTGCTCCAGCTTCATCAACATAGTCATCATCACTATCATCCGGATCCAAGTCGGTGTCGTCGATGATGATGTAGTCTTCCGGGCGAATCTCCTTGGGTTCTTTGTCTTCTTCTACTGGTGTAGGGCCTCCCATGAATATTCCAATCTTCTTGATCAGATCATCATTTTTCTCCACTAATACTTCGATTTCATCTTCATAATCTTCACGTGTAGCCTTGAGTTCTTCCTCCAGTTCCTTGATTCTTGTCCTCGCCTTCTTCAGATCTATCATGTCGGCGCACATCTGGTTCTCCTGACGTCGAATGTGCTGGTTTAACTCCTGGATAAAAGCTGCAACTGATCTATCCTTCCTGGTGCTGATCATCTCCCAGTGCTCACCTCGGCGCCCACAAATCTGGTAGATAGTATCCTTGAGATCATTGTGGTAAACTTCTCCAATGCGTCCCATGGCGATGTGAGCTGCCATGCTCTTTCCTAGACTCTAGGTTGGCGCATCAAAAGAAAACTCTATGGGCTCAGTGACTGGCATGAATGTCCTTCCTGGAACTTGTACTTGAATCATCCAGCGCTCTTCTTCAGGTAGAGTGGCGTTGTAGGTTCCGGTGAAGCTTGGTACTCCTATGTTCAGGTATCTAGTGGCTTCCTTCATGTGACGTCCAAAGGGTGTATCTTCATCCGGTTGCGTGAACTTGTTCCTTGCATCCGCCATCCTAAAAGAGTAGAAAACATGAGAGATCAGAATGAGAAGAGTGAGTACTGATCTAGGTCTTTTGCTTAGTGGTTGTGTCCTACAGTCAACCTGGCTCTGATACCATCTTGTAGCGACCAGACCTCAAACGGTCCAATCTCTGTGCTCAGGTGTCATCCCTGGATCAGTAATGCTGACACCACACAGTACTTGAGAAGGATTTATAACAGAGTAGCAATCACACACTTATTACATCGAGAGTCTCAAAAGAGAGCTTATTACAATAAATATGGCTTAAGGCCATCTAATAACAATAACAACGGAAAGCTTGGAAGATAAGTGAGTCCATCAACTCCAACGGCATCACTGAGTATAGAACCATGACCTAAAAGCACCTTAATCATCGTCTAAAAAGTTTGCAACTTTAACGTAGCAGCTCGAAACGGGTCAGCACATGGAATATGCTGGCAAAGTAACACATAGAGAGTAATGGAGAAATAAGTCTATACTACATGCATATTTGGCTGGTGGAAAGCTCTATGGTTACAGTTTTGCGAAAAAACAATTTTTCCCTACTACAAAGGAATAAATTTTATTTAACTATCATGGTAGTTGTTAAACATTGAGAATGGTTGACAGCATTCTCAATCCCAATTAAACATCATCATTAAACAAGACCCAACAAATTAATTTTAGAGTAACATGATGAGATTCACATGATAATCCAAGTACTAGATACTCAAGATGTCCATAACCGGGGACACGACTAACCATGATTAGTTTATACACTCTGCAGAGGTTTGCGCACTTTTCCCCACAAGACTCGATCGCCTCCGTTTTATTTCTCGCACTACATGGTGTTTGAGAAACGGATGACCGAGCCATAGTCTTTCAGAAGCGCTAGCACCTTACGATCAGGTAGACCGTTACACCTACTTTCCCCTACATCTGCTAGTCTACCACTGTAAGAGTTCGCACGACTTACTCCACTATGCTAGAGCCCATAATAGCTTATGGCTGCACACAGAAGTTTCTAGCATGAATAATCTCATGATCCCTTTGAGCCTGGGTGGCGGTCCAACAGAAAAACAGGCAATCGCTGGAATACCCACGTGCCTCAATCCACCCAGATGTTTGTTTAAGTTTCCACCTTAGATAAACCATTAAATTAACAATCTCACATCTGTCATGGATACAATCACCCAATCCACGTCTACTAGCATAGCATAGCATAATAAGCAACGTAGAAGTAACCCCCAAAGGTTTGATAATAACAGGTAATAGGTACTACCTCATCTACTTCCCAAACCCACAATTTAATTAGATCCTAATCACGCAATGTGTGAGGATTGATCTAATGCAATAAAACTGGGTAATTGGAAGTATGATCAAAGTGTTACTTGCCTTGCTGATGATCCGGGAAACCTAGCGATTCGAAGTAGCAAGCGGCGCACTCCGGGTACTCTATCACAAAAGCATACAATAAGTACTCAACTAATGCATAGGTAAAACTTGAATAAGAGATCTGACCAGAAAGTTCAACTTAAGAGCTCCGTTTGGCAAAAAGAATCAAATCGAACGAAGCAACGAAAGACAAACGGCAAAAAAACAAGCTTCGTTTACTATTCTGGATCTAGGGCAATTTTTACAGTGGCAAAAACTTGTTTGAGTTGGTTGAATGGAAAAGGGTTTCGAGACAAAACTCCAAGCGCTTGAATCACCTGATTCCAATAAACGAGCGAAAAGTTAGACTAGAACGAAAAACGGATCAGGAATCGCGGTCGGAAAAATCATGGATTTAATCCGAGAAAAAGAAAACGACGAATAGATTAATGAACGAACGTTCGTTATCTGTATCTAAACGAAGAACGCTTTTGTTAAAACGAACGAACGGGCGAACGCTCGCTAAGTAAATAAACCGGAAAAAACGATCAATTAAAAAATGAACTAAAAAAACCGAACGAAACCGACGGAAAACCGATCGGTTTCTAAAAAAACCGGCTGCGAGGTCTTCCTCCAGCGGCGGCGGCGGCGGGGGCGGGCAGGCGGCGGCGCAGGGCGGCGTGGTGCGGCGGCGGCGGCGCGGCGGGCGGCGGCGGCGGTGCGGCGGGGCTAGGGTTAGGGTTTGGGGCGGGGGCGCGGCTTGGGCTGTCGGGCCTCGGGCGGCGGGTATTTAAAGGCCCGGCCAGGCGGAGTCCTGGCCGGTTACAGCCCAGAGTCGGTTCGGATTTTTTTTAATAGTTACGCTCACAAAAAAAAGAAAAGGAATACTAAACGGACTCCAAAAATCCCGAAATAAATTTTCCCCGGCTTCTAAAATCAAGCCGCACAGGATGAACATTTATTTGGGGCCTAAATGCAATTTTGAAAACGCGCATTTTCCTAAATTCAAATAAAATAGCAAATAAACCGAAATAAAATCTTATTTGATTTTTTTATTAAATCCTCAGTATTTCTTTATTTTTGGTAAAGTCATTTTTTTCCCTCTCTCATATTTTGATAATAGCAATAATTGAAGATAAAATAAATAAAATCAAATGATCCTATTTTTAAAATTTGAGAAAACTCAAATATGAAAATAGCGAAATCCCCAACTCTCTCTGAGGATCCTTGAGTTGCGTAGAATTTCTAGGATCAACCAAAATGCAATAAAATATGATATGCAATGATGATCTAATACATAACATTCCAAATTGAAAATTTGGGATGTTACATTGCTGGGGGAGGAGAGTCATGCATGCAGAATTTTTCCACAAGGGGTGGAGTGGTGGGACTATCGTTGGGAGAAGGAGAGTCAAGCAAGCATTTAGATTTCAAGGTGCACTAAATTACTGCATGCGATGATTAAGGCTGGCCATAGTGGTGGTAATGTGGTATCTTATTAGCTGGTATCATGCACAGGGGAATAACAAATGTGCTGATGTGGTAAATAATTAAAGAAGAGAGGGGGGGTTAGAGTAACATAGGTAGATACCGTATCATGTTAAATACTATGCTACTTTGTGTCATGCATGGTACTATAAAGGTACTCCCGTATCATATGCCAGTATCATGCACATGATACTAGTATATGATACTTTGTACTATGAGTAGCCTAAAGAGAATATTAACTAATCTCTACTCTCTACTCTTATAAAAAGCAGAGTTGGTGATGATGGTGTGCCTGCCGTCCTGCAATATATGCCGTCTGATCTATATCTAACGGATAGGAAGGAAACTATGACAATTTACCCGCACTCCTCTCCACATTTGCAGATAAGGCCTTCCGTCATTCATCCTTTTCTCCCCCAAGATCTTGATGTTCTGTGGAACACACGGGCATCTTGATAGTGGATGTAAAAATCTTTGTCATTTACTAGTGTTCATGCATGCATGCAATGCGATAATGCATTGGTAAACACATTTTTTTGTGAAGAACGAGAGCATTAATTCAGTACTTTTGCAGACTAGAAAAACTATTCCACCGCCTATATCTTGGTAAGAGTTGGTGAAATTTTTGAATCGAGACCTTTAAACTAGAAGGGAGGTAGTAGTGCTCTAATAGCTAACCTTGTTGTGATGACTAGATAGGACATGGCACGCACCTGGACGGAGGAAATAGTCTGCATTGTGCATATATGTTTTGTATGAAGTCAATGTACATCTACTTTAACCAGACTTATAGAAAAATGTGTCAACAATTCGAATGTCAAATCAATATTTTTATACTCATTATAAAAAGTAGTTTCATAAAATATATAATTGGTATTGTAGATATTGATATTTTTAGTATAAATTTGGTCAAAAACTTTGCAAACTTTGACTTGACACAAAGGGAGTATCACACATAAAGAGTAGGCAAAAAAATTGCTCATTTATAGCCGTCCGAAGTCTCAAAGGGTGCCACCATGCGAGGAAGGCGAAGGTCAAGGGAGGCGCGGCGGTTGACGGAATTAAGTGAAGTTACAACCACGCGCCACCATGGCATGCGAACAAGCAGAAGCAATACTGTCAGGCCTGCGATATGGGTCTAGTAGACATGACATCTAGTGGGTCCCACATAGTACTTGAGAACTCTTAAGGGTCATGCAGCCGTTTATCCACCAGGCAGCCAACAACCCCACTCCGCTCGCATGCCCTACTCGTCCCCGTCTTCTACCTTACAACAGTTCACTCCTAGTCGTCCCGTCCTTTCACATTACACCAGTTCAACTTCTCCTAACTCACCTCCAAAATCCATGGCCTCCCAAATCTCCGTGATCGCCGCTGAGTACCAGGTTAGAGCCATCACTAGCGATGAGTTCATCGTCATCTACACCCGTAGATCCGCGACGGTGGAAGCATGCCTTGCTCGCGTCCTACGCATGTTCAAAAGTTCAAAGGATGAGTGGGTCGTTGGGCTAGATATTGAGTAAACCATAGTCCTGGAAAACGAGAAGATTCTAAAGGAGGTAGAGAAGGAGAAGCCCGCCGTGATCCAAGTTTGCGTACATAACGTGTGGTTGGTATACCACATATGCCATGCCGACGTTGAGTGCCAGGATCTTAAGAACTTCCTCAAGGACGAAGGAGTAAAATTTGTTAATGTAGACTTTAGGAATGACATGAGTGTCATGGGTCAGATAGGCCTCGTTGTAGGCCAGCCCTTCGGTCTCCATAAGGCAAGCCTGGTATCCTCCTCTCAGCCTTCAATGCTGACCCTGGCAGCAGCCATGATTGATCCTTCATACGCTTAACTAAAGAAACCTCACCACGAGTTTCATCATGCATGGGAGTCGAAGACAATAGATGAAGATCACATCATGTACGTAGCAATGGATGCCTACCTTTGTTTAAATATCTACAAGGGTTGGATGAAGAAGCAAATCCCAATGTCCGGTTCAAGCAAAGAAGCATCGGCGAAGAGGAAGAGAAAGAGGGACGAGAACGAAGTCGAGGACGTGGAATCGGACTCCGAGTAAGGTGGTAATGCTGTCAGTCATGCTGGTTCTACTTCAATGTCAAGAGGACTAGTTGCTTAGTTTTATTTCAGGGGTGTGTTGTGCTGAGCCCCGAGCAAAACTATGTTTATGTTCTTTCTCGTTATTTGGACTCTTTAGTACGTACAGTAGTACTTGTATGTCTTACTACTATTCTTCTTGTAGTTGGTACTACTGCTTGTACTAGTAGTATAATTTGGGTCAGTCGATTTGTGAAAGAAGTTCGACGGAGCGAAGGAAGAAGACGACAGAGAAGCTACCCCAGTATCTAGATTAGGGTGGCAGGGTGCCCATGATCTATCTTATGAGTGTCGGGGGTGGAATGCAGTTCGCTGGAAAAAATGGATCGTGCCCGGGGTTAAACGGATGCCGAGAGCATGGCGGTGGCAGGCGGTTCAGCGAAGGGTGGGGCGGCGGCGGTAGGCGGTTAGGCATGTGGCAGGCTGGTGGCTCGATGCCTGAGAGAGAAGATGAGCAATGCATAAATTTCGGAGGCTGAAGAAGCCCTTTTGACCATCCATGTTGCATCCAACGGCTCACAAGAGTCGACTGACCCAAATTGCTCCATCAGATTGCAGGATCCACGTGGCATTCAAGGTCTCGAAGGTAGATTCCGCGTCCGCACCTAGTTTGCGGGCACGCCGCAGGCGCGACCGGCTTCCGTTGCGATAGCCACCATGCGCGCCTCCTCCGTGCGGGCGGAGATGACAATGACACGCTAGTGCCTCATCGTTGGCGTGCTGGAGCACGCGCTTATCCTCCTCTTCGTACGCTGCATAAATAGACGCGGCTCCACCAGCTGCTCACGTGCATCGCAGCGCGGCGGCATCACGAGGCGGGACTGCAAACGACATGAGAGAGCGAGCCTTCAGTTTCATGGAACAATGAAAGGATCAAGAAGAGGTGTCTAGAGGGGGGGTCAATTGACTCTTAACAAATAAAAGTAGCAAATTTTATATTCTTCATGTTAAGGTAGAGATTTAGCACAAGTTAAAACATTCACAATACATTTCAAGAAAGCATGACAAGAGTATATGAGCAGCGGAAAGTAAAGCATGCAAGTTGCAAGAAAGTAAAGGGATGGGATTCGAGCGTGTAAATGCAATTGGAAACATGGAGATATTTGGCGTGGTTCCGATAGGTGGTGCTATCATACATCCATGTTAATGGAGACTTCAACCCACGAATAGTAACGGTTGCGCGAGTCCACGCAGGGCTCCACCCACGAAGGGTCCACGAAGAAGCAACTTTGTCTATCCCACCATGGCCATCGCCCAGAAGGACTTGCCTCACTAGGGTAGATCTTCACGAAGTAGGCGATCTCCTTGCCCGTACAAACTCCTTGGTTCAACTCCACAATCTTTTCAGAGGCTCCCAAGTGACACCTAACCAATCTAGGAGACACCTCTCTCCAAAAGGTAATAGATGGTGTGCTGAAGATGAACTCCTTGCTCTTGTGCTTCAAATGATGGTCTCCCCAACACTCAACTCTATCTCACAGATTTAGATTTGGTGGACAGATGATTTGAGTGGAAAGCAACTTGGGGAAGGCTAGAGATCAAGATTCATATGGTTGGAATGGAATATCTTGGTCTCAACACATGAGTAGGTGGTTCTCTTTCAGAAAATGAATGCTGGAAGTGTAGGCACATTTTGATGGCTCTCCTTCATAATGAAGGAAGGGTGGAAGGGTATATATAGCCTTCACACAAAATCTAACCATTACACACAGTTTACCAAACTCGGTGCGACTGAATCAGGAAACCCGGTCAGACCGATTCAGTTCAAAATGTGAACATTAGGCTTTTCGGTGGAACCGATATGATCAACTCGGTGGGACCGATGTGCTGTGGTTAGGGTAGAACCTCAAATCTTTGACCATTACAAAAACTCGATGGGACCGATTTTAGTAATAAGCAAAACAGAGAGTTGGTCAAGCAAACTCGATGGGGCCGGTTGCATATCTTGGTGGGACCGAGATTATTGCAACAGGTAACAAAGAGTTTGCAAGCCCATCTCGGTGAGACCGAAGTGACTAGTGTTTATGGCAGTGGCTATGTCAAGTGAACTCGGTGGCGCCGGATAGATCAACTCGGTGGGGTCGAGTTTGACTTTTGGTTTGGCACATATGTGGATATGAGAAAGTGGTTGAAGGATTTGGAGCATATCACTAAGCACTTTGAGGAAGCACACCATTAAGAAACACCTCATCTACTTTTAATAGTATTGGCTTTCCTATGGACTCAATGTGATCTTGGATCACTATAATGAAAATGCAGAGTCTTGAGCATTTGAGCTTTTGCCAATCTTCTCTCCTTGGCATCTAGAAGGGGTTCCACATCCTTTTTCCAAAGCCACTCCATTGTTGAACTCATCTCAAATATACTAGATTAAAGTATTAGTCAAACAAGAGATATGTTGGCATTAATTACCAAAACCACCCAGGGAGTACTTATGCTTTCAATCTCCCCCTTTTTGGTAATTGATGACAACATACATCAAAGATTTAGATAAAGATTTAGATAAAGATTTAGATAAAGATATACAGAATAGCAAGTAAAGCTTTGGAAAGATATGTAACATGCATAGGCTCCCCCTACATGTATGCAATCATGTAAATATAGAGTATAAGAGCATGTGAATGCATAATCATAATAGAGCAAGCAATGAGTTACATGTATCTTGGCTATATGCATCAGAGCAAATGATGTGAATATAGAAATTGTAGCGTCGCGTTCATGATTTCTTCTCGCAAACAATATGTACATCAGCAAGAGATCATCATGCACATCAATTTTATGCATATACTTACCTTGTGGTCTTAGGCTGGCTTAGGAAGATATGAACCTGAGTAAACAAGGTTAGATAACACAGATACATCTACTAAACATAGCAAGAACTGCAAACCACAAGAGTACCAAGACTGGGATGACATGTAGAGACTGAGCACTGGGTACTCCTATTGGCTATAGACATGTCCCCTAAGGTAAATATATGCAAAGAATTCAAATATTTCCTTCCCTAGAAGTCTTTATCCCCCTGAATCTTATATAGGATAATGGGAGAAAATAGGGAAAAGAGAATCTCAGAGAAGAACAAATCAGAGCACAAAAAACATAACAAATTAACATGTCTTTCCCCTCTAAAGACATGTGACTTCTCTCCTCTTGAACAACAAGAATCTAGGGTCTCTCTCTCCATTTGATGCGATTAAGCATTCTCCCCCTTTGAAGTACTCTCCCCCTTTTGAAGTGATTATGCTTTGATGTGATCTCTCTCTCCCCCATTGACATCAATTTCCAAGAAGGGATCTTATGGACTGTGAGTCAAAATAGGTTTGGTCCTTGAGTCACAGAGCAAAGTAGCATATGGAGTGTGATGCTGGTAGAGGACAAGAATCATTGAGTGGAGCTGGAGTAAGAAATGCATGATGCAAGTGGCAAATTGTCTTCTCCGCAATGAAATCCGTAACACCGAGTTTTATTCTTCAGTGGCATTGAAATGGTTCGGTTTGATCGAAAGCGACAGATTGGTGTGACCGTGTTCAACACAAAGAGAACATTTGTCACCTCCGCTCACTAGGCAAATAAGATCTCACAAAGATTACCAAGGAATCAACTAAAAGATGTGCAATGAATAAGATGTAGGGAATGTAGAACAAAACAAAGAACAGAAATCTAGATGAAGTATGCAAGAACACAGAGAAACACTAGAGAACTTCATCTAGAATTGGTCGGCGACAAAGTCACCTATGTTAGAGTATATTGACTGAGGAGTCAAGTGAGAACACTTGATCATAGGTCATACTCATCACTTAAGCTCAAAATGGGGTTACCATTTTTCGTTTAAGCATTTCATGTATTCGCATCTTGTTGATTTGCTTTGACCCATGACTTGGGGTAAAGCTTCTCTAAGATGGAATAACATACCTTGGGTAGTGGTGTTGATCTTTATCATGTAGTTGAACTTGTGTGGGATGCTCAAGGTTGATGTAGCTCATCAATGATCGGGAGCACCACTTGTATTTTGAGTTCATCTACCTACATGGATTAGTCTTGCAAGGAGGAGCATTGTGTATCCAAGTTGACAATCATGAAATTGATACCAAATGAAGTTTGATATATAGAAATGGTCAAAGGATATGTTGTAAGGTTCCCTGCTTCCTTGTCTTCAACCACCATATTGTAGAGACTTGGTGATGTAGAGGTTTCTCAAGAAGTGAGTGATTTGTGATCTCATAGATTTTGATTCATCCAAGTACCTACAAGGGTTAGATAGCATGCAAGGATGCAAATATATATCCAAGACATATTATCATCATCATAGGACAAATATCAAGGATTAGTCAAAGGCTCATGCCTTGCATGTATCCATATGGATTATCTACTCCAAGTTTGAAGCATCAATGATGTTGAATTCAGCTCTCAAACGGCAAAATACTTTCTCAACAAGCTGTTTGGTGAATATATCTGCCAATTGCTTGTTGGTACGAACATGCTTAATATCAATGTCCCCTTTAGCAACATGATCTCGAATGAAACGATGACGAACTTCAATATGCTTAGTTCGAGAATGTTGCACGGGATTATGAGCATTCTTAATAGCATATTCATTGTCACAAAGCAATGGAACATGTTTCACATAGATCCCATAATCTTTGAGAGTTTGGGTCATCCAAAGTAATTGAGCACAACATGAACCAGCGGAAATGTATTCCGCTTCGGTGGTGGATAAGGATACCGAGTTTTGTTTCTTGGAGGACCAATACACAAGAGATCTACCAAGAAATTGAAAAGTACCCTAAGTGGACTTCCTATCAACCTTGTCACCAGCATAGTCCGAATCGGAGTAGCCAACAAGATCAAAAGAGGACCTCTTAGGATATCAAATGCCAAAATTTGGTGTCTGGATTAAGTATCTCACTATCCTTTTCACAGCCTAAAGATGACACTCTTTGGGTTATGCTTGATATCGTGCACACATGCACACACTTAGCATAATGTCGGGACGTGAGGCACATAGATATAACAATGAACAAATCATAGAGCGATAAACCTTTTGATCAACCGGTTTTCCATCTTTGGTCAACTCAAGATGTCCACTAGTAGGCATGGGAGTTTTCATACCTTTGCTTTCTTGCATGTTGAACTTCTTGAATAAGTCCTTGGTGTACTTTGTTTGAGAAACAAAGGTGCCTTCCTTGGTTTGCTTGATTTGCAACCCAAGAAAGAACTTGAGTTCACTCATCATAGACATCTCAAACTTCTCCGACATTAGCTGTCCAAACATTTCACTAAAATGAGGGTTAGTTGAACCAAATATGATATCATCAACATAAATTTGGCACACAAATAATTCATCATTAACCATTTTAGTGAAAAGAGTAGAATCAATCTTTCCAATCTCAAAGCCTTTTTCATTAAGGAACTTGGTCAAGCATTTATACCATGCTCTAGGAGCTTGTTTAAGACCATAAAGAGCTTTGTGAAGTTTGTAAACATGATCGAGTTTATTAGGATTAACAAAGTCGGGAGGTTGTTTAACATAAACTTCCTCCTCAATTTCACCATTTAGAAAAGCACTTTTAATATCCATTTGGTACAAGGTAATATCATGGTGATTAGCACAGGTAAGTAAGATGCGGATGGACTCAAGTCTAGCAACGGGGGCATAAGTCTCACCATAGTCCATACCTTTAACTTGAGTGTAGCCTTGGGAACGAGATGTGCTTTGTTGTGAACGACTTGTCCATCTTTGTCTTGCTTCTCGACCAATGTCCACACTTGGTTTCTCTCAAAGTTATGTAGCTCTTCGTGCATGGCATTTATCCAATCTGGATCTTCCAATGCTTCTTCAACTTCCTCATTTTCTTCGTCTTGGTGTGTCCCATTTGTGGATGCCTCCGTGTCAACTCTTGATCAACCTTTTTGTAAGGTAGAAGCTTCCACTTGGACGGACGAGGTACTCTCCTTCACCTCCGTTGGATGAATCTTGCCAATAGACAAGTCTTGGATTGCTTCCGAAGGATCTTTGTCTCCTACATCAATTTACAATTGCTCTACTTGCGAGTTGTTAGATTCATCAAACTTCACATCTACCATCTCTTCAACCTTTCGGGCAAAATTGTTGTAGACACGGTAAGTGTGAGAGTTTGAGACATAACCAAGTAGGAAACCTTCATGAGATTTAGGAGCAAATTTAGAACAATGATGCTTATCAAGAATGTAGCACTTTGAGCCGAATAACCGAAAGTATCCAACTTCGGGTTTGTTACCGGTGAGAAGCTCATATGCCGTTTTGCCGAGCAGCTTGTGAAGATACAAGTGATTTGTTGCATGACAAGCTGTCTCAAC
This sequence comes from Triticum urartu, assembly GCF_003073215.2. Classification (NCBI taxonomy): domain Eukaryota; kingdom Viridiplantae; phylum Streptophyta; class Magnoliopsida; order Poales; family Poaceae; genus Triticum; species Triticum urartu. The sequence continues at coordinate 332,685,886 of NC_053027.1, read as the reverse complement.
CGCTTCCGCCCAAAAGTGTTTTGTCATCTTGTACTCATCAAGCATCGTTCTCGCCATCTCAATAAGAGTCCGGTTCTTCCTCCCAACAACTCCATTTTGTTGAGGCGTGTACGTAGCTGAGAACTCATGTGAATTTCCTTCTTTGTCAAGAAAGGTTTCCACATTTGCGTTCTTGAACTCCGTTCCATTGTCGCTTCGAACCTTCTTGATCTTCACTTCAAATTGATTTTGGGCCTTCCTACCGAAGTTCTTGAAGATCTTTTGGACCTGTGATTTATCGTCAAGAGAGAACACCCACATAAATCTTGAAAAATCATCAACTATAACTAGACCAAATGAGTTTTCACCAAGACTTTTCTAGGCATTGGGACCAAAGAGATCCATATGAAGTAGCTCGAGTGGTCTTCTCATGGTCATAATGTTCTTCACGAGATGACTTCCTCCAACTTGTTTTCCTGCTTGACAAGCACTGCATAATCTACTCTTGTCAAATATAACATCTTTTACTCCAAGGATATGATCACCTTTAATAAGCTTATCAAGATTTCGCATGCCCACATGACCTAATCTTCTATGCCACAACCAACCTTTAGAAGATTTAGCAATTCAGCAAGTTCTAGGTTGAGCTTTTTTTAGTGAAATCAACAATGTAAAGATCACCTCTACGTAAACCGGTAAATACCATATTGTGGTTATCTGTATGAAACACTTGGCAATCTACTTCAGTAAATAGGACATTGAAACCAAAGTCAGCAAGTCTAGATACGGAAAGTAGAATATATCCAAGAGATTCAACAAGCATAACATTTCGTATGGAGCTATCATGTGAGATGGCCACCTTACCAAAGCCAACCACATTACCCTTAGAGTTGTCACCAAAAGTTACATACTTTCGAGGGTCGTCGTTTTTAGCAAGCTCATGAAACATATCCTTGTCTCCAGTCATGTGATCGGTACATCCACTATCAAGAACCCATTCCTTTCCTCCAGCCATGTAGCCGCGAAGATTAGCCATAAGACCAAAGTGTCTCATAGACTCGTCGAGATCAAAGGCACTATCATCATCCTCATCATAGTATCCATGTTCAACATCATCTTGTGATGGATCAATTCCTAGAGAGGGTAATTCATTAGATAAATGGTCATCACAATAATCATCTTTATGAATTCTAATGGCTTCGGAGATGATATTGCTAATGATTCCAACATCTCCTTTGGCACGTGTAAGATTAGTAAGCTGAAATAGATAGTCACCAAATTTGGAATCATTGGAACTCATCTTACTCAAAGCAATAGACTTATGAAGAATTTCATCCAAGTTTTTCAAGGAATAGTTTGGAAATCGTTCTTTGAGAAATCTCCATATGGTGTAGGCACAATCAAGAGCAGGCAAGCTAGCAATCAAGTTTCTAGGTAATCCTCTAGTGATTAAATTGACAGTTCTAATATTACGGATCATGCTAATAGAGTCATCAAGGGTAGGATCCAAGGGGTCAACAAGGCGTGCATAAGGAGTAGTAATGTACTTGTTCAAGTGATATTCATTGAAAATCTCAAGCATCTCAATTTTACACTCCTGAAAGAACTCTCCATCAAGTATAGGCACTCTATGTCTAAGACTCCCCAACGTAGAGTCATCCATCATCCTCCAAAGGTGTTTAAACCAAAGCAATGGAGACCAATGCTCTGATACCAATTGAAAGGATCGAGAAGAGGTGTCTAAAGGAGGGGGGGTGAATAGACTCTTAACAAACAAAAGTAGCAATTTTTATTTTCTTCAAGTTAAGGTAGAGATTTAGCACAAGTTTAAACATTCACAATACATTTCAAGCAAGCATGACAAGAGTATATGAGCAGCGGAAAGTAAAGCATGCAAGTTGCAAGAAAGTAAAGGGATGGGATTGGAGTGTGCAAACGCAATTGGAGACACGGAGATTTTTTGGGGTGGTTCCGAAAGGGGGTGCTATCGTACATCCATGTTGATGGAGACTTCAACCCACGAAGGGTAATGGTTGCATGAATCCACGGAGGGGTCCACCCACGAAGGGTCCATGAACAAGCAACCTTGTCTATCCCACCATGGCCATCGCCCACGAAGGACTTGCCTCACTAGGGCAAATCTTCACGAAGTAGGTGATCTCCTTGCCCGTACAAACTCCTTGGTTCAACTCCACAATCTTGTCGGAGGCTCCCAAGTGACACCTAACCAATCTAGGAGACATCACTCTCCAAAAGGTAATAGATGGTGTGTTGATGATGAACTCCTTGCTCTTGTGCTTCAAATGATAGTCTCCCCAACACTCAACTCTCTCTCAATAATTTGGATTTGGTGGGAAGATGATTTGAGTGGAAAGCCACATTGGGAAGGCTAGAGATCAAGATTCATATGGTTGGAATGGAATATCTTGGTCTCAACACATGAGTAGGTGGTTCTCTCTCAGAAAATGAATGCTGGAAATGTAGGCACGTTCTGATGGCTCTCCTTCATAATGAAGGAAGGGTGGAGGGGTATATATAGCCTTCACACAAAATCTAACCGTTACACACAATTTACCAAACTCGGTAGGATCGAATCAGGAAACTTGGTCAGACCGAATGAGTTCAAAATGTGAACGTTAAGCTTTTCGGTGGGACCGATATGATCAACTCGGTGGGACTGATGTGCTAGGGTTAGGGCAAAACCTCAACACGGTTTGACCGATTACAAAAACTCGGTGGGACCGATTTTGGTAATAAGCAAAACAAAGAGTTGATCAAGCAAACTCGGTGGGGCCGGTTGCATAGCTCGGTGGGACCGAGATTATTGCAACAGGTAACAGAGAGTTTGTGAGCCCATCTCAATGGGACCGAGATCCCATCGGTGAGACCGAAGTGACTAGGGTTTCTGGCAGTGGCTATGTCAAGTGAACTCCGTGGCGCCGGATAGATCAAATCGGTGGGGCCGAGTTTGACTTTTGGTTTGGCACATATGTGGATATAAGAAAGTGGTTGAGGGATTTGGAGCATATCACCAAACACTTTGAGAAAGCAGGCCATTAAGCAACACCTCATCCCGTTTTAATAGTACTGGCTTTCCTATGGACTCAATGTGATCTTGCATCACTAAAATGAAAATGCAGAGTCTTGAGCTTTTAAGCTTTCGCCAATCATCTCTCCTTAGCATCTAGAAGGGGTTCCACATCCTCTTTTACAAGCCACTCCATTGTTGAACTCATATGAAATATACTAGATCAAAGTATTAGTCCAACAAGAGATATTTTGACATTAATTACCAAAACCACCGAGGGAGCACTTGTGCTTTCACACAGGGATGGTGGGGACATGGTGGTTATGGGCGAGAAATGGTTGGCCGGAGCAGGTGGGCGCCGACATGCGCAACTGCGGCGGCGGCATAATGATGAGTGCGTGTATGGGAGCTTAGTTTAGTTTTGTATAGGGTTGGTCAAATTAAAAGAACACCGTACTTGTACATGTAAACATTAGACTGAGGTAGCACTTATATTAGTTACCACTGCAATGATACTAAATCCTGTGCAAGCGCGTGCACTGTGGCCGCGCGGTCGATCGAATGGTGCGTCACCGTGTCGCGCTCGAAGGACATTCACCGAACCTTTGTGTGTGTGTGAAAACAATCCCCGAATATTACTCTACTTTTTCCTGGAAAAGTTCTCACGCTACAATATTTCCATATATTTGAATTTAGCTTCAGTTCGTGTTTATTTGGATTTGGACGTTTTAGGTGTGCCCTAGTTTTTTTAATTCTAATTTTGTGTGTGTGTGTGTGTGTGTGTGTGACTGAGAGAGAACGTGTGTATGTGTCCATATGTGTGTTCTGGCGGAAGGGCAATGTGGAGACGGTGTGCGTGTGATAGAGACATAGAGAGGTGTGAATGTGCAAATGATCATGCATGAGTGAGACACAGAGAGATGCCATACATTGTGTATACATGAGAGAACGGTCTTCTATTTGTACTTGTGGGTGTGCGACAGAGAGAGAGAGAGAGGGAGAGAGGAGCATCCGTAACACAACAACCATCTCTCTCGATTCGTCCGTCCCTCGCACGATCGCATGTAACACATGCATCAATGCACACATTTTGACACCCTCACCCGGCCCCTACACACCTCAAGGCCCGCACATCGCTCTCTATTTCGCACGCACAATCTCTTCGTGAAAATCCTATTTAGCATGTAGCTTTCCCTCACATACACACACATTCCCTCCATAGGTTTGATTTCTCTCAATATCTGACACACACACGGACACACACACACACTCCCCCTCCCCCAGGCACACAATTCATCCCCATCCAAGGTTATATGGAGACCACTCTCGCTTGTGCTTCTCTGCACCACCAGCATGCACACCACCTCAATCTTCAAAGAGGGCATCAAGGAGATCGAAGACGGCGACCACACCGCACTAGCGAATTTGGGGCTATTTGGAAGCAGGATGATGTGACGACGACTGACTGAATCCTCTCCCCCTCTTTATCCCAAACAAAATTACCAATCCCTCTCTCTCTCCCGCACAAAATTATCAATCCCTCAACCCATGAGATCGTTCCCCTCTCGTCCATGTTTTTCTAGCTCTCTCATCAAACATGTTGTCTCTTCTCCTTCCACGTGTAGAAAATCCGTATGCACGCGCATTTCACGTATATTACATGTCTCCATCTTTCTCACAGACCTAACTTCTTCCTCTCTCTTTCTCTCTCTATCTCTCTCTCATTAGGTTTGTCTCCTACTCTCTCTCCCACATACATACAATCCTCCCCCCCTATCTACTCCATCTTCGCAAGCTCTCACTACACGTTTCATTCACACATTGGGATGTGTTCAAAATGTTGCTTTTATAATGGATCATGTAGTGTTATGGTTGGTTTTGTTGCATCCTACAAAGTAATAACTATGAAATGCATTTAGATTTTTATTTGACTGGGATTATGTGAGTTTGAGCATATTGTGAAGTACTATAGACCTCATATACATCTTGGAATTCAACAATGATTATAACTATTGAATTGTATAAACCATTACATCCGAATTCAGTAGCCTAATATATTTATTTCATGATTACAACAAATGATTAATTCACTACAAACTAAGAAAACGAGTGTGTATTCCCTCTGTTTTTATTTAAGTACGCGTATTAGCATGGGTCAAAGTCAAGTTTTGTAAACTCTCACAAAGTTTATAACAAAAAATATTAACATATACAATAACAAATAAATACCATTAGATTCGTTATTTAATGTACTTTCACATCTGTACATGTTTATATTTTTCTATCAACTTGTTCAAACTCTAGGAAAGTCAAACCTAATAGTTACCGGTACTACTAACTACTAGTACTACTAGCTAGCTTAGCCCAATCACCCAACACGCCACACGGGGAGTTTATTGTCACAAAATTTTGAGGTTGGCGGGAAAATCTTCCGCGACCCTGATTTGAGCAGTGCAAAGATACCATCATACCCTTCAGAATAGGGGTACGGATGACGCTTGGTAGGGGGCTGTTTTGGTAACTTCAAGTTCACCCTACCCAGCCAACCCCACCCCGGCACCCAGAGTAGTACACCTGAATACTCCCCATTTTCTATCCCCACTGCAAAATAGACTTCTCCACGACACTGGAGCCTTCGTGCTCCTCCCCTTCTACATCGACGCAATCGTCCACCGCAGGGCATCTGCCTCATCGACGATGTTGTACGCCGCACTGGAGTCGGTCCACCGTCGTCGTCGTACACGGAGCCTCTTCCCCGGCACCGTCTTCCATGGTCTCGGATCTGCTTCCCGGAAGCCGACGCCTAGCGCAGAAGCACAATTGTCGTGGACAATGAATTGACTCCCGTTGCCGACCATGATGCACAGAGGCCGCTACGATCATCGTCCTCCTCCTCGATTGGTAATGTGTGTATTGAATCTCTTTGCAGTACATGTGCACTTCCAATTTTGTTCATACCTACCCTTCAAATTTCCTGGTTGCTATTGTTCCCGTAAAAGTAATTGGTTTTAGCCTCCATTTTCCAACATAATATCACCTTGTAATTGTGCGTCACTCCTGTATCACGTTGTTCTTGTGTAGGTTCTTCATTTGCAACCAGTAGTGTGGCAAATGATGGAAAGATTTTTAGAACTAGCAAGATGCCTATGCGTTTCATGGAACATCAAGATGCATTTGTATGAGTAGTTTATCTTGTGGGAGAAAAGGATGAATGAGGGAAGGCCTTATTTGCAAATGTGGAGAGGGGTGTGGGTACCTTTTTGCAAAATTTCCATAGTTTCCTTCCTATTCGTCAGAGATAAATCGGACGACCTATATTGCAGGATGGCAGGCACACCATCATCACCAACTCTGTTTTTATAAGATTAGAGATAAATATAAATATAAAATAAATATAATAGTAGAGAAGAGAGTAGAGATAGCATGGACGTCGGGAAAGGATCGCGCGCGGGGGAAAAAGCGGCTGGGCGCGCGCTAGTTTTGGCGCTCGGCGTCCGGCGCGCTTTATAAAATCCAACGCCCTCCCACCACTTTGTGCCTTGCCACCGCTCTCTCCCGACTCTGTGCCTCTCCACCGCTCCCTCCCCGCTCTTTCTCGCCTCGCTGTCGCCGCACCACCATGCCGCCGCGTCACTAGGAAACTTGGGGATACCATGGCGTCCGCGCGCGCCCCTCCAGTGGCTTCTCTGCCGAGATCCGGTTCCGTGGGATGCACCTCGGCCTCGACACTTTTGACACCGCTCACGAGACCGCCCGCGCGTACGATGCGGTAGGGTGGTGCCTCCAGTGCCCTCATAGAACATTGAAATTCCACAACATGCCAACGCGGGAGCGGGCGCAGGAGCTCGCGCCTCCGCCGTGGCTTATAACCAACGAGTATCATCACGACAACCGGAGGCGAGAGCACCATCTCGGCATTGCCGTGATGGATAGGGAAGCCATGGCCCTGTGCCGCCAACGCTTCCCGCAGGACATCATCAACGAGCGCGAGTTCTACATGCAAAGGAGGGCGAAGAGGGAGAAGAGGAGGGCAGAGCGAGCCGCCTATCGCGAGGACAAGCGTACGCGGAAAGCGGCCGCTCAATTCAACATGATGCTAGGACTGGGACTCCGACGACATCGGTATCTTGACGCCTACATTGAGATGTTTGAGGAGGATATCACCGACGAGGATTCGGATGACGAGGAGTAGTTGAACTATCTATTTTTTATCTATTTGTGTTATATCTATGCTGAGAACTATCTATGTCTCTACTCTCCACTCTCTATCTCTACTTATCTATCTCTACTCTCTACTATTCTAAAAAACAGAGTTGGTGATGATGGTGTGCCTGCCATCATGCAATATAGGTCGTCCGATTTATATCTGACGCATAGGAAGGAAACTATGGAAATTTTGCAAAAAGATACCCAAAACCCTCCCCACATTTCCTAATAAAGCCTTCCCTCATTCATCATTTTCTCTCACAAGATAAACTACTCATACAAACGCATGGGCATCTTGCTTGTATCTATCTATGCCAGTATCGACTCGCAGTCGAATGTGTATTGAGTCAGAGTAGAAAGGACAAAAAAATATAGCGCGTCTGCAGGAGCGGCGAGCGCGCGCAATTTTTTGCAGTGGCCGCTGGAGCCAGCACTCCGGGCCCGCAAAAACTGGCTATTCTGGCGCTATAAACGCTTTTTAATGCGCCACGCGGTGCGCTTCTGGTGGAGATGCTCTAACATGGCAGATGAGTGCTTTAATGTTGCCCACAAGCTGCGTGAGTATTACTATATTTTTATTGCCATGTTGAGATTTTAAAACCATGAGTGCGAACTTGCAGAGGAGCAATGAAGACCAAACACGGGATATTGGCGACATCTTCAAGGAGTGTGGCAAGTTAAAGAGGAGCTGCACCGAACCTGTAAAATAAGCTTTTGTAAGTAACACCCTTTCAATTACTTTCGTTTAGCCTCGTGTTCATCGATGTGTATATGTTGTAGTTTCTGTTTCTATTAGCCTCGTGTTCTTTGATGTGTAATAAGAAGAGTCTTAATCGTCCTAATGCTTTCCTTTTTACCTTGATGTAGGAAGTGGGTGTTCTCACCTTCGAGTATGTTTTTATATTTTTTCCTTTTGAATCCACTTCTCTGAGTCCTATTTATCTAGCTTCTACTAAATGGATCTGGGTTGCTCTGAGTATTGATCTAAAAAAAGAAGTAACTTCATGTCAAGATGTAGTTCCTGTGAGGAGCAAAGTATGGTCAACCTCGAGATCATGTTTGCGAGATGAGGATGGATTACACACAAGGTGCCCGTTCCCTAATGATGCTGGATTAGACACAAGGTGCAAATTCCCAGATGATGCTGGATTACACACAAGCCAGGTGGAGTCGTCAACTGTTCGTGTCCTCGTGGCTCTAGTAAAGGCTGAAAGAAAGCATGCAGCAGCCCTTGAGAATGTAGCTGAGTTCCTGAAGAAGTGAAAAGAGCAATTAGATGCTCTCTTCACCCAAGCCAAAGAAGAGATGCAAGAAGCCAGAAAGAAGCTAGCAGAGGCACAACAGGCTAGGTGTCTCCTGCTATCTAAAACTATTGTCAATACAAATTTTCCTTCATAATAGCTAGGTTCAAATGTTTATCCAGTCAGCATGCCTGTTGTGATGTCCTTGAATCTAGTGATGTGGCACAAAATAAAAAAAATCGGGTCATGTAATAACACCAATTACTTTCCAAACAATAAAAGACGAAGCATTGGACATGGTATAGTTGACGCGCAAGCCCAACATTCCAAGTTCAACTTCCACATCAAACTCATGTTCACAGATATCTGCACATTCATAGATATTGTCCACAACCATGATTCACTTCAAAGACAAAAAAATGTGAGGAGAGTTATAAATAAAGAAAAACCTCTAGTTCCTACTAGTAGTGCGAGCACAACAAGTCAAGACCATGCATAATTAATTATATTTTGGTCATTTTTTGACTAATCACAAATAACTTCTGGAAGCAGGTATAATTTATAATGCCGGCCGAAGCTGGGGTCCACGATATTTTTGTGGTCGTAGCATTCGTGGGTTCAGAGCAGCGGCAGATCCCATTGTCTACTATTCCTCGGTGTCGGCGGTGGCTGCAAACATGTTGGCCACCTCCGCTAGCATGTCGTGGTTCTGCCAACATTTGCATCGGATGGCGTGGCCAACCACGATACACTAGACGTTGCGGTCCCCCGTGTGCTGTCATGTAGCAACTGGCCACTCCTCTGTGAGCAGGCTTGGAGTGTCGAGTTGATGCACCAGGGGCCAGCTTGGAGTAGCGGCTTTCTCCTCCGCTTGCCCTCCTGCAGCATCGCCCATGGTACTGACGTCCTGGGGCGGCGAGGGAGGTCGGGCAGCAAGTTTCCTGGCTTGTCGGGGCACCCAGCCTGCTTTTATGCCGGAGAACTCGTCTTCCTACTCACCAGATGCTATGGAGAGTGCGGAGAAAATGGTGCAAGAAGGATATGGGGAGCAATGGTGTGGTGTGGTTCCTGCCAGGCGTCTGACCTCGTTTAAATAGCGAGCGGATGAGAGGAGGCAGCCGATGTTGTGTTCTAAAATGCCGGCCAGCTCGCGGAAGGACATGTTGCCGGCACACGCGCGGATTCAAAGGAGGCAGTCGGGGCAACCTGAATCCGGTGGCATGCGGCGAGGAGGCGTGTTCAGCCTGGCGTGCAGCGAGTGGGGCCCTCTTGGCCGACGTGCCGGTTCAATGCCTGCGCTATGAGAGGTCGCATCCGTGTCAGAGCAATCACTCCCTCCAGTCCTTTTTTGTTTGGGTATAACAAAATCTTGTATTCCATTCACATTTTACAAGTAAAATTCGTGGACAAACTTTAACCCAATATACGATGGGGACTAGTAAACCTGGATGGAGGTAGTAGTTATGAATTCCATTTTCGCTCCATACCAATCGTTCTAAAAACTACTCCTACTTAGTACTTATAATGCGCCATTGAAAATCGGAACTCCTACCCCGCTAAAAAAAATGATATTTTAAACGTGGCTACTCGATCAGTGGCGACTGGTGATCCACCGCCTCCAGGTCGTTCACCTGTGATCCCAACCATCACCTCCTAAGTATCAAATTATCAGGCAAGCTGACTATTCCTACAAAGGTGCGCGCCACCACCTACCCGGTACCCATGCATGCAGCAATCGTGCACCTAGGGTTTTACGGTTTATTTGTTTACGGTGCCTTTACGTAACTCTCATGTGGTCGAGACAACGAGAAACGGACTGCGTGCGTGCGCCTGTTCTCTTCATATATGTACTCCACCGTTTGTCTGGTGTCTAAAAAATTATACAATAGTAATAACTAGCTATGTGCCAATGCGTTGCCACACGATCAAAGTAGATTAATACATATTCACCAATTTGATAGAAAAAATAGTGTAGTTTTGAAATACGTATATCGCTAAAAATATATTATGTTTCACTCGAAATATATTCCTTTGGTGGTTTTGATGAGATAAGGGAGGAATTTGGTTGGTTTCAAGATTCGAGAAGTGGTATATCTCTAATTTCTACTCTTATAAAAACAGAGTTGGTGATGATGGTGTGCCTGCCATCCTACAATATAGGTCATCCGATTTATATTTGACGGATAGGAATGAAACTATGGCAATTTTGCAAAAAGATACCCACACCCCTCTCCACATTTGGAAATAAGGTCTTCCCTCGTTCATCCTTTTCTCCCACAAGATAAACTGCTCATACAAATGCATCTTGATGTTCCGTGCAATGCATGGGCATCTTGCTACTTGTTGCAAAAATCCCATGTGTGTGTGTGCTGTGTGAGAGAGAGAGAGAGCGGGAGAGAGGAGGAGGACGGAGTGTGTGTGTGACAAAGACACAAAGAGTGTGTGTGCGAGAGGTAGCAGCTAAAAATGAGGCGATAGTGTGTGTGTGCAGGATCGAGAGGGCGTGTCTCAACAAGGGACGAAAAACCTACATAGATACAAGGAGCAGGAGAGAGACATGTACGAGATAGTGGAAGCACGAGTGTGCGGGTGTGTAAACCTATCTAGTGGCTAGTCGATCTATGCTTGTGAGAGAAATATGAGTCAGGGTGCGAAAGCGAGAGTTTTGTGTGTGTGTGAGAGAGAGAGAGAGAGACGATAGTCGGGAAGGGGAGTGGAAGCAGGAGTTATGTGTGTGAGAGAGAGATGGGGGAGTTTGTCTGATTGGTAAAAAATGAATAATGTCAGTTTTATAACTGGGATGGAGACGGAAAGGAGACTTCAACAAATAGTGTTTCTGCGGGAGAGAGTAATTTTAGTGGTATGAGTCATATCTAAAGAGATATAAGCTATGTGAGAGAACCCTATAGAGATAAAGATAAAGTGAAATACGAGTGAGAGTGTGTGTGTGTGGCGGTGAAAAAGAAAGCTTAGGTACCTAGTGATAACAGAGAACGGTAGAGACGTGAGAGATAATGAAAACCGTGTAATGTGTAATGTTAGGGAGAGTGTGACACTTCTCAAGGGAGATGTCGAGAGACCATGTTTGCGAAAATAGGAGAAATATAAAGTGAGCATGTGGGTGAGCTTGGGAAAAGAGAGTGATAGCTACATGAAGGCGCATGCGAGAGAGATGGCCGTGAAAGGAGATTCAACATAAATGGGATTCAAATATTTGAATTCGAGATGATGATACATGTAATTCATACTCGAACAAAAATTGATCTATAAAACATGCATACTCATATGAATTAATGCGCATCTATGTTATTTAATATGCAGATATTACTAATCCATACATTTTAGTAGAACATAATTTGGTTTAAAACTTTTGAATTCAACCTTATGATTTTGAGATCATTGTATTTGTAAATCATATTATATATAAAGCAGCAGAATTCTTTGTTGTGCTTTTGAAAGTATATATAGAAAAATGATGTATATAGAATTTTATTCCAATCGAAAATGGATCCTGCTCGAACGAAAATAGAATACAAACTGGACTCGAATTGAGTTGGCATGGTAAACTTGCACTCCTGCTCTGCAAAAATTTCAATGAAGCGGGGAAAGTCGCAGTAACGGCCCGAAATCAAAATCTGTGAGATGTAAGTTACTACCTATCCCTGACACGCAAAGCCAATCGGCTCGATTTCTATAGGTTTTGATAGGGGTAGGTTTGTAATTTCACTCAAACCTGACATAACCGCCTCTCACCCGGATTCATACATGATGGCCGCCAAAACACAGTGTCTCCTCGGCTGAAATCAACTCCCACCCTGATTCATAAACGGTGGGCACCAAAACAAACTCTCGTCGGCCGAAATCTCCGTCGGCAAATATTCGATGTATGCGAGATTACCATCCTATCCCCAACCGACTAATATTGTTGTGATGTAGGAAATTTTAAACAGGGGCTAAGTTTGTAAATTTCCTTGCATTTGAGACAAGTGCGCCCTGAAGACATGGTTCCCCTTCCTCCATCCCTCCATTTCCCCATTCGTACTCCGTGGGCACAAAAACACCCTCTCCACCCCAGCATCCTCCGCCCACCACCCCATCCACCGCTATCCTCCTCCACCATGCCAGAGTTGATACCCCGACGCCGTCGTCCAATACACGAGATCGATCTCCCTCATCCACGGCTTCGGACCGGGATCCTTCCATCCCATCCTCCCGCTTCATCCCCGCCATCGTCCACCTTGCCAGCGCCGCTCCTACGACCGTCTCATCCACCGTGCCAGGATATTTCCCTACCGCCACCATCTACCCTCCTAGATCTGCTTCCACGCCGCCAACAGCCATTGCTATCACGACACCGTCAAATTCTCAGCAGATGCATACACGGCGCCGCACCAGATGCAGTACTCTTTGGTATCTACTCAACTTATTTATCGCAGCAAGAAAATAGATTGCAACTGCTTTACTCTGATTTCTTGTCCATCACTTACTTGTTAGTTGAAAGCAAACATTGCTTGTGAAGTTGCCTTTGTCCGGTTTGCACCTTCAGATCCGCCATGGCAATGCTTATGGTTTTCCCCTTTTATATTTCCACACTAGTTAAATGACAGTAGACTAAATTTCAAAATTGGTTCAGTCGATTTTTGAGAGCTCATCGGATTTTGCCGGTGCGAAGGGGCTCGGGTGGGGACAGTGGTTGTGGGAGGCGGTGGTGGGGCCTTGCCGAACAAAGAAAATACGACGTAGGTGGGGCGGGGGTGGGGGTGGGGTGGCGGAGGAACACAGGTAGTGGGGGCAGTTCAGGGGAGGGCGGGGGGTGGGGGTCGGGGCCAGTGGTTCGGCCGGCGGCCCATCCGGTGTTTCATATGGGAAGAATCATAGACGATGAAGAAGAAGGGTTAGAAGACGTAGGATCGTCATCCAACCACCTGAAATGGTCTACTGACCCAAATGACAAAAGTCACGCGAACTGCATGTAGACATTCCTTTATATTCAGTACCATCATCGTAGCTGCTTAGCACTGCTCCTGAATCCATCAAGCTAAACAACGTGCCAGTCATAATTCCAAACTTGTTGCTCAAATACGAATCTGATATGATGCTACTATTACTAAAACAGATAAAGTTTAATTTGTTAGCTAATGTTCCTACTTTACTTTCGAAAAGCACGTGCACCACATATAGAGTGATAGCAGGGAGTTCCATTCTTAATGCGCTTAGGTTCATCATGTGTGGGCACTGCGCAACAAACATTTTATTATCCAAAATCTTCTTTCCCTTCTTTAGCATGTTCCTCTTCTGTTCTTCTTTAATAAGTACTCTCTCCGTTCCTAAATACAATTTTTTGTATAGATTCCACCATGGACTACACATGGAGCAAAACGAGTGAATCTACACTCTAAAATGTATATGTTTACATCTGTATGTTATCCATAATGGAAATCTCTACAAAGACTTATATTTTGGAACAGAGGGAGGATGATAGTAGTACAATATGTTCCTTGTACTGAAGAGGAGCAGGGACATTTGCAGTTTAGAGGTCTATTCAGTCGGTTGTGATGGACACTTTCGACTCTTCGGGACTCTTTGATTCGTAGAATTTTGTAAACATAGGAATAGGAATTGTAGTGGCCTGCCCACTTGAATCCTATAAGATTTGCAAGGAAATGAGGGGAGTTGTGTCGCCTTTGAGAGTTACACTAATATTAACAGTACCGCACCTTCAGTTGAAGAGAGCTGGTATCCGAAGCCTTTCTAGCCGTACCGACAATAGTAGCCTATATTTTCCAACAAGTTCCACTTTGCTGATTTTACCTGTGATGCTTATAGTTTTCCCGTTATATCTGCACTATGATCTGTGTAGCCGCTTTGTGTCGCACTAGCAGAAGTCCACTCTTGAACCTAAACAACACACCAATCATAAGTCCAAAGCTTACTTCTTCAAAAACAAATTGTGGTATGATACTGATATTAGTTAACAGACACACATTTAATTGGTCAGGTAATGCCCCCACATGATTTTCCAAATGCATGTGGCCAATAATAAAGAGACAACATAGAATTGCATTTCTTTGGATGCTGTGATTCATCATGAGTGGGCAACCAACATTGTATTCAAAGAATCGGAACCTCAAAAATATGCTTCCTCTTCTGTTCTTTAACATGTTCCTCTTTTGTTCCTTGTCAGGAAGGGGAGCAGGGACATCTACAGTCAATAGCTTATAGAGCTGGCCTGTACATGATCGATAGGCTTCCAATTAGTAGCAGTAATACAACACCGTATTTTCTAGCCAGTTCCACTTTCCCGATTTATATATCCTGGTTATGGTGTACCCCTTTTATGTAAACTACAATCTTCCTAGTTGTGATGTGCTCTTGTTATCATGGTTTGGCAATAAACTCTCTATATAGTATATTATGGACCTATCATCTGCCAACTATCCTTACTTCTGGAGCCCATTTTTGTGTACTTGCGCAAGATTATATTAATGCACGCACCATATTACAGCACACATGGGCTCTCTCATCAGAATCCAGTGATAGCACACAAGGGTTTCCAGGGCGCCCCTATATTAGAATATCCTTTGCATTACAAAGATAATCTCACTACTGTTTTTTTCATGCTTCTCAGATATTATATGTAATCACAGTGAATATCAGAATCCGTGCATCAGAAGAATATTGTGGAACACTCCAACGACTTACAAATTTGGCACCAAGGCATTGAGTGCCATTCTAGATGTAGTGAAACTCATATGCTCCCCACCTGTAGATTGTTGTTCAGAATATGATCCTAATGACTATTTTGACCTCGAGGAGTCAAAGGCAGATGGCCTGTCCTGTTCACCCATCAAGGTGCATGTTCGAATTTGGCAAGGTTTTATTGATTGCGCGTATCTTGTATAAGGTGTCTTGCATTTCTTCTACTTTGTTGCACCACCATCTGCTTAGTTTACTCATCATATATGTCAAGATGACATGGCCATCCATTATGAATACATATTCCGTCTGCCATCATACCATGTTTTTCCACTCAAATGTTGTTTTTGTGCATCAGACATCAAAGAGGAAGAGGGTGATTGCTGAACCCGAAGGAGCACCAGCAAAGTTCTTGAAAAACGTGGTGGTGCCGGAGAAATCAGATAGCACCCCACTTATATTGGCTCTACAACCAGTGACACAAAACGTAGGACCGACTCCAGTAGACTATACCCATACTTCACTGGCTAGACCACTAGCCCCACCACACAAGACCTACACTCCAGCAAAAGGTATGCCGATTCAGTTGCCATAGCACCAGCCGTACCACAAAAAAATCCCACTCCAGCAAAAAGTACAGCAAGTCCACCGGACGAAGCCCTCTCCCAACTACAGAGATGGCCAATTCATGTAGATTAGAACCCCCATTCCAGTTATTCCCAGTTTAAAAGACAATGCTTTCAATGTTGTTAGGGACTACATGCATATATTCCCATCATGTGAAGATTATAGTGAAGACAAACACCATTTTCGCATCTTCCTGTCCCACTTATGTGTAAGTGCTATTATTCATGGTGATTATTTTCCTGTTTTCTTCTAATTGAACACATCAATGATTTACATTACATTGTTGTAAGTAGGCGAGGGTCAATCTGGATAGTCATGACGAGCAAAGCTTGCTTGCGCCTTTCAAAATAGCATTGCATCGGTATCGGTGTTACCTAAGGAAATCACACTTTCATGGCAAGTCTATAAACGAATTTCTACTGAAGTCTCCTGTGGTAAATTTAGAAGACATTGAATGGAAAAACCTTGTTATGCACTTGTCTTGTTCCCAGGATGAGGTACTGTCTATGATATCACATGATAATTTGAACTTCTACTTTTCCGCATGTGCCTTACAGATGTCTTTTGCAGGAAATCTGCTCGAAGAAGAATTCAGGTTTGAAAAGGATGACAGGATATCGCAAATATGCTGCCCCCTGCTTTGCTCTTGTTAGTACATGTTGTCCTATATCACCGTACTTGCATTCATACCTGGTTCATTAAGTGATAGCAGTATGCATGATAGCTTGCTTATCAATTGTTTGCTCCAAATTATCTGATCTGTATGAATGGTTACAGTAGTGTAGAATATATCCAATGCCAATGAATTTTTTTAGCTCTGCATTGTTGTTCTAAGCACCTGTTGTCCTTTATCAGTGTACTTACATTTATAGCTAGTTCTTCGTGTACCATCACTCTACAGCTTATTTTCCTTTGCCCTCCATTTTGTACACACCAGATATATATTTACTCTTACCATAGGGCTGGATAACACTAATGGTACTGAAGAAGTTTAGCTCTGCATTGCTCTTGCGTGTACCTTTTGCTTGTATCGATGTACTTACATTTATAGCTACTTGGTTATGTAGCATCACTCTTCATCTTATATTAAACATTCTCCATTTTTTTCTTATATTATCACATCTATATTTACTCTTAAATTTTTTAGAATAAGGCAATGCTTATGAAGAAGATTCTGTGGTAAACTTCTTGAATTGCCCCCCCCCGCCCCATCAGCATGGACAAGGGCTTTATAGAGCCAGTCTTCACCACTAATGTAAGCTTGTCCTTCTCAATCCTTCAAACGTTGTTGTGTATATTTGCTTAGGCATGACTGCAAAAGCTGTTTATTTTTTGTGTTTGCATAAAATTGCGTGTTTAAAGATTATTATGTAATTCATAAACAAAAGTTTGTCCTTCTCAATTTAAGTCAACCAAGTTCCTTCTTCATACCATGTAAATTAAACTATACAGAGCAAGTGGTCTTCTTTTGCACTTCATGTATGCTTCTGTTCTTGATCCGTAATCCAGTGGTGTGGTGAACCTACCCACTACAACACAATGTCATATTCTGCAATGTCTTAACTATTAACAATGTCATATCATTCTACTATTATTTAAGCCATCTCTTTATTTGCCAATCTGAAATGGGATAAATTGACAGCACACTAACCATTGATACTTATGATTTCTTGATCTGTAATCCAGTGTTGTCGTGAAGCTGCCAACTCCTTCACAATGTCATTCCCTGCCATGTCTTAACCTAAACAGTACCATATTGTGTTAATGCTATTCTAAACCGTGTCAATTTATTCGTCAATAATAAATGTGATGAATTGTTAGCACGGATACTTATATGTGAAAAACCTGTCATCTGTCTGCTTATTTCTCTTTCAGAGTGAGGAGGATATCAACGTTAATCAAGCGCAGTCTCATCAGCTTGCTCAACTGCTTGCGCTATAGCTTCCGAGCAGCTTTATTTTCACTGGTGGCGATCTTTGATGCCCAGTGCATGTAATCTGTTGTCTACTTGTGCTTCATTATCATAGTTGCGAACTTTGATGCCCAGTGGATGTAATATGCCATAATTTCTTTATTGCATAGTCTACATTTTTTCTTATTCATGATGCTACAATTATTTTACTGTATATATATCCTGTCTTCGTAGTAAACCGGCCAAACCGTAAAATTACGATACATAATGGGGGCCGTCATGCAAATCAGTATGTATGATCCGCATCATGGGCCCAGTCATCTTGGTCCATTAACAGGCCTAAATGTAAACTGGCCCACTAGTAGTTTCGGGCCTTTAATAGGCCGAGTAAACGGCCGACCCTATTTTTGCAAGACAATTCAATGGGCTTTTAGTAGGCTAAAAAGTAGGTTGGGCCTGAAACGTGCCAAAGAGCTCATGGGCCGACAACAGGTCGTAATAGACCCGGCCCATGATTGTGCCAATCACATCACATGCCATTAATAGGCCAAAATTGTCTCGGTCCTTGTTTGGCCAAATTAGATTATTGGCTGTGAGCAGCCTGGATGCAAAGCGGGGCATAGTTAGGCCCAGCTAGATGACAGGCTTTTAACAGGCCGAAATAAATGTAGGGCCGAAATGTTAAACGGGCCTTTAATAGGCCGAAACTAATATCAGGCTTTATTACTAAATGGGCCTTTAGCAAACAGAAATCCTTACCGGGCCTCAAGTTGGCCTAAAAGCACAACATCCAGTTGATGGGACGAATCTGATATGGGCCATAATTTAGCCCAAAGGCTCTTAAAGGGTCGGATCTGATCTAGGTCATAATATGGCCCAAAACGTGGTAGGCTATTAACGGGCCGAATCTCATATGGGACTTTAATAGGCCTAGAACATGGCAGGATGTTAATGGACCAAATCAAATACGGGGGGACATGTGGCCCAAAACATGGCAGCCTATTAACGTGCCGACCCACTAGTGTCCTCAAAATCTTGTGGGCCTTTAGCTGGCCCAGACCTTTATGGTGTGCAAAATCTTATGGGCCTTTTGCTGGGTCGGTCAATTATGGTCCGCAAAATATTGTGATCCTTTAGTTGGGCCGACCCATTTAATCTTTATGGGCCACTTTTGGGCCAGCCCACGTGTCAACATATCATAGGCGCATCTCGCCCATTGGATGAGTGACACATGTGCCAACGCAGAGCTGACACGTGGTTCCGTCGGCCAATGAGAATTTTACACGTGGAAAATCGGCATTGGTCATGGCTGTTAGCGGGTTATCGGATCCAAAACCGGGCCCGATAGATTAACATCGACCCGTTACGGTGGATGCCATGTGTCGGTCACCCTTGACGAAAGCACTTCCATGATGCGGCATTTATCGTCATGGACGTGGACACTTCCGTGATGATAATTTTGGTAATGTCATGGAAGACTTCTACGACAGCACAGGTATGACTATCTTGATTCCGTCATAAAATCGTCATGAATGTACATGCATGACAAAAAGCGTGACCTACTGTGACAAACATGTATCATCACGGAAGTGTATTTTTTGTAGTTTAACCTCAATATTTCCCTACAAAAAACATTTTCAACATGTGAAGCATCATCTATCTTATTGTATGGGATGAAATGTGCCATTTTAGAGAATCGATCCGCAACAACAAATACATAATCCTTGCCATTTTGAGTCCTAGGTAATCCAATCACAAAATCCATGCTAATATCTTCCCATGGTTGATGTGGAATAGGAAGTGGCATATGTAAACCATGAGATTGAGCTTTGTAACTTGACTTTGCGGGAATGTAGAGCATCGGTTGGTGAAGCGTGAGACATTGCGGAACATCTTGGGCCAAAAGTAGTTCTTGGAGACCGTGGGAAAAGTCTTGTCGCATCCAAAATATCCCATAAGTCTCACCCCATGAACTCCGTAACAAACGAAGAGAAGATTGGGGGATGCATAGTTTGTTAGCTCTCATTGGATAACCATTCTTGATTTAATATCGCTGCCAAGATGTATGCGTCAAACACTTAGCATAAGGAGTAGCAAAAGTAAGATTGTGCCCACACAAGTGGTTGATATGATCAAATCCAATCACATTCAGTTCAAATTTGGCAACAAGCATACATTTGTGAGAAAGAGCGTCCGCCACAAAATTTTCTTTGCCCTTAATATACTTGATGATATAAGAAAAATACTTAGTGAATTCACTCCATTTGGCATGCCTTCTATTCAACTTGGTTTTACCTTTTAGGTATTTAAGTGTCTCATGATCGGTATGTATGACAAATTCATGTGGGCGAAGGTAATGCTCCCAAACATGCAATACTTGCGCTAAAGCATATCATTCTTTGTCATAGATGGGATAGATAAGTTGAGTGCCGGAAAGTTTTTCGTTAAAATATGCAATGGGTCGCTTTTCTTGCATCAAAACTCCACCTACACAATTTCCACTAGCATCACAATGAATCAGAGCATGTGTAAGCAAAGATTTAAGCTCCTCGAATGCGGTAGATTGAGAGGGTCCCCAAACAAAGGGTGCAATCTTCTTACTCAAGGCATGCAAATATGAAGCAATGGTTCTAAAGTCCTTAACAAAGCGACGGTAGAAGCCAGCGAGACCAAGGAAACTACGCACTTGTTGCAAGTTTGTGGGTTGAGGCCAAGTTTTAATTGCTTCAATTTTAGACTCATCAACATGAACACCCTTTGAGGACACGACAAAACCCAAGAAAACAAGCTTGTCGATGCCCAAAATGCATTTCTCCATGTTAGCATATAAACGCTCCTTTCTAAGAGTTTGTAAAATGTCTCTAAGATGGTTGACATGATCTTTTAGGGATTTGCTAAACACAAGTATATCATCGAAGTAGACCACAAAAAGTAGGCCAATGTATGGGCGAAGGACATAATGCATCACACGCATGAAAGTACCAGGAGCTTCCAATATACCCATAGCCATAACTAACCACTCGTGCAAGCCAAATTTAGTTTTAAAAGAAGTTTTCCATTCATCACCTTCTTGGATGCGTATTTGGTAGTAGCCACATGTAATATCAATTTTTGAGTAAATGGTGGCGCCACTAAGCTCATCTAGCATATCATCAAGGCGTGGGATGTGGTTCCTATAACGAACGATGATAGCATTGATGGGTCTACAATCGGAACACATGCGAAAACTATCATCTTTCTTAGGTACAAGAATAACCGGAACAACACAAGGGCTTCAGGTTTCACGTACATGTCCGTTGTCGATGAGTCGTTGTACTTGCCTTTGTATTTCCTTAGATTCTTTGGGGTTGACATCGTATGGAGCCTTGTTTGGTAGACGTGCGTCAGGGATGAGGTCGATCCGGTGCTCTATTCCTCGTAGTGGAGGAAGACTGGGAGCGAGCTCATCAGGGAAGACATCCGCAAACTCCTGCAACAAATTAGACAACACTAGCGGAAGATGGTTAGAAGTGTTAGTCCTTGCGCTTCATCTTTCCACACTAGGACATAGTGTATGATACTATCTGGGTTCTCACACACTTCTCTCATCTCTCTTTTTGTGGCTAGGAGGACTAAGTTTTTCTCTCGATGTGGAGTCACTCAATTTTGGCTTGTGGTGCTCACTCTCTTTGTGGTGGTATACTCTCTCAGTAGTCTCTCCATGATGGGTGGATGCTTGCTTGTCGGCGATCACTTGACTAGGTGAAATAGGTCGTAGTACGTACTCCTTTCCCTTCATCTTGAAGCTATAGTGGTTGATTCTTCCGTTGTGGATGACACCGTGATCGAATTTCCAAGATCTCCCTAAGAGGATATGGCACACGGACGTAGGAACCACATCACACTCCAAGGTGTCCTCGTAGGCGCTGATCTTGAAAGAAACTTGCACGGTGTGCTCCACTTGAATGGTTCCAGAGTCGCTAAGCCATTGGACCTTGTAGGGATGAGTATGCTTCTTATTTTGACCAATTGTAGATTGGAACATAGCTCTTCAATTGCCAAATTGTGGCAACTTCCTCCGTCGATGATTACCTTCACGGAATGCCCATTGATGCTGGCCTCAGTGTGGAAGAGGTGGCAATGTTGGTATTCTTGTTGGAGGTGTTGAAGCATCAAGAACTTCGATACCACGAGAGATGAACTTGAATCATTGTCACAAAAGACTTCGTCATCTTCATCTTTGTTCACGCGCCAGTGCATGGCCACGTGTTCAAGGGCTGCCATTTCTTCTTCACTCATGGAGTCATATGTGACATCGTCATTGGCAATCATGGTTTGCTTGTTGATGCATTGTAAGGACTTGTGTCCTCGGCCACCACTTGTGAAACACTTGAGAGGACTTGTCTTGTCGGGGTCGTCCGGTGGCACCGATCATGAGGAAGTTTTGGATTTGTAGTTGCTTGCCGGAGCACAAGTCGAGGAAGGCATAACTTGCTTGGAGCTTAACTTGAGGTAGGAGGTGCCGAAGTCGTGGGAGCTTGACTGTAGGAGTCATAGGTCTTGGAAGAGTACTTGGCATATTTGAAGTCATCTTGTACTTGTCGCTCAGCCTTGGTTGCTTCATGAACTAACTCAAGGAGGTTGGAGTAGGGTTGGAAGTCGGAAATCCTCTTGATGGGGTGACTGAGGCTATTCAAGAAGCGTGCCATAGATTTTCGTTATCTTCCTTGACATTGGCCCGTATCATGGAAATCTCCATTTCTTGGTAGTATTCTTCCACCATATTCATGGCTTGCTTGAGGAGTTGCAACTTCTTGAAAAGATCGCGGGTGCAGTGTGTAGGCACGAAGAGAGCTCCCATGACATCCTTCACTTGTGTCCAAGTCGTGATGGGTGGTTCGCCTCTCGCTTGTCATCTCTCGATCACTTGTTCCCACCAAATGAGGACATAGTCTTAAAACTCGAGGGAAGACATGGGGATCTTCTTTTCCTAGTCGTAGTTGTGAAGATGGAATATCTTGTTGACTTTCAATGCCCATGACAGGTATTCTTCAGGATAATTGCTTCTGGAGAACTTGGGCATGGTGAACTTAAGCTTGTCGTACTAGAGTTGTTCATCATAGTGGCGGTTTTGATGTCGCTATTGGCATGGGGGTCTTCTAGCACTCGTTCCGCTTGATGTCACTCTTGGCGTGGAGGAGGATGAGGCATATGTGCTTGGTTTTGTCTTTCTTGTTGCTCTTCACGTCGGGCGGCTTCTTCTTGTCGTGCTTGGCGAATTTCTTCCTCTTGCTCATGTACTAGGCAGCTACATGCGACAATGACTCTAGTGGACTCGCGGAGTGCTTGTTGAGCTGCTTGAGCTTGTTCTTCTCGACTTTGTTGCTCTTGCCGGAGTGTATGATCGTATTGAGATGGTTGACATAGACGATGTGGCGGGGGTTGCTCTTGGTCCTCGGCAACTTGTGCTTGGCGTATCTCCCTTTCACGTGCTCGGACTCGGTCTTGCAAACCATTTCCATGGAATGGATTTTCTTGATCTTGGCGATCTTGAGTGTCGTCGCGGCGAGGAGATCAAGCTCGAGGAGGACTCGAATCGGAAAAAGAGTATGTCGACAAGTTGTGACTTGAGTGGCGCCGTATTGGTGAAGAGGTTAAGGAAGACGTGCGGCTCACGATCATGTTGCGGAATTCTTCCATTTCTTTGGAGATCTTGGCGTCTAGGTAGTCACGGTTCCTTGCTTCCGATTGATGAAGGTCGGTGGCAAGTAGCTCAATGCGATCACCCAAAGCTTCACTTTCTTGATGGAGGGCTCATTGAGTGACGAAGAAGTGATTTTTGGTGACGTAGTTATGTTCATCATCTTGAACCTCGAAGAGTGGGTTCACCGAAGAAGTTGGTGT
This sequence comes from Triticum urartu, assembly GCF_003073215.2. NCBI lineage: Eukaryota > Viridiplantae > Streptophyta > Magnoliopsida > Poales > Poaceae > Triticum > Triticum urartu. The sequence goes on along the minus strand of NC_053027.1, from coordinate 332,662,314 downwards.
AACGCCCCAAGACCGATGTGCCAGGTGTCGTCCAGTTATTCGCTGTTGTTGCGTTGTCATTGCTTGCGTGTCATGCATTGCATATCATGTCATCATGTGCATTTCATGTGCATACATGTTCGTCTCATGCATCCGAGCATTTTTCCCGTTGTCTGTTTTGCAATCCGGCGCTTCGTTCTCCTCCGGTGGTCATTTCTACCTTTCTTTTGTGTGTGGGGATTAAACATTTCCGTATTGGACCGAGACTTGCCAAGCGGCCTTGGTTTACTACCGGTAGACCGCCTGTCAAGTTTCGTATCATTTGGACTTCATTTGATACTCCAACGGTTAACCGAGGGACCGAAAAGGCCTCGTGTGTGTTGCAGCCCAACACCCCTCCAATTTGGCCCAAAACCCACCTAACTCTGCTCCATCATCTAGATCGTTCGATCACGATCGCGTGGCCGAAAACCACACCTCATTTGGACTCTCCTAGCTCCCTCTATGCCTATATATAGACCCCCTCCTTCAAATTCGCGGTTCCACTCTTCCCCATAACCCTAGATCCATCCACCGCCGCCGCCGGACGTCTCTGGGATGGACCGGACGCGTCCGCTCCGCCGCGCCCAGCCTCTCCCGTGCCGCCACGTGGCCCCAGCCGCCGTCCCCGCCACCGCGGCCCACCAGGCCCAGGGAGGGCCCCTAGCGGCCCGAGCCGCCGCGCCGCCACCTCCTGGCCCGCGCGTCGCCGCCTCGCGCCGCCCTGAGCCGCCGCGCCGCCACCTCCCGGCCCGCGCGCCGCTGCCTCCCGGCCGCCGCCTCGCGCCGCCCCGCGCCGCTGCCTCGCGCCGGCGCCGCCTCGCGCCTCGCGCCGCCGCCTCGCCCGGCCGTCGCCACTGCCGGCCCCGCCCCGGCCTCTCCTCTCAACATCGGCGACGTCAGCGACGAACTCCGGCGTGAACAGTGTGCGCCGGCCCCTCCTCGGTTTCCGCGCCGGTCAAACCCTAGATCTGGGGTTATTTTTTTACCAAGTCCCTGATATTCTCAGTCCATATGCACATGTTCGTAGCCCCGTAACTTTGCATCTGTAGCTCCGATTCATGCATATAGCATATCAAAATGTTCAACTCAGAGAGTACATCATTTCATTCCATTGCATCATTTTCATTTGAGCTCATCTTGATGCCCGAAATGCTGTTAGAAGAGGGCTACTTGAGTTAATTGTCAGATCTGCTACTCCGTTTAGCACTTTTGTCATTTTTGCCATGATTAATGTGTGCATGCTATGCCCATGAGTTCTACATATGTTTTGCTAAGGGTTTTCCCATCTTTCCAGAGGTGCAACCCATGTATTTTTGTGATGTGTGTAGTGACTTGTGCAATCTTGCAAAGTGGTGCACTTGATAATTCTGTTTTCAGGGACTTTGTGATTTCACTAAGTCCTGGAGCTCTTTATCTCATGATGCCATATGTTCTTGTTGTTTCCTAATGATCTGTGCCTCTTTTGAGGATGATCAGTAAGGATGTTTTGTTAATATTGTAGTGCTCTATCCATCCACGTATTTGTTTGCATTTATGGAGCACCCTAGCTTGAGTCAATCGAGCTCTCCTTTTGCTACTTCGTGAATCTGGGCAGATTGTCAACTTGTTTGCAATTTTGCCGATGTTGTTGTAGTTGATCCGTGCTTGCTATGCCATTGTTCTTGCCATGTATAGCTTTCATTTTGTGCCTTCTTGATGGGTGTATGCTTGTCTTGCCATGACTTGCACTGTAGTGAGTGCATCGAGCTCATAAACATGCCTACATGGGTTATATTTCAGCATGTGCCAGTTTTCACTAAGTCTGAAAACTGATTATGTTTTTGCTATGTTCACGTGTTTGCAATTGTATTTTCTGATCCCTTTTGGCTCAAGGTCACTAAGGGACTTTTGTTAAGATCTTTGAGTAGCTCCATGCCATGCTTTACTTTGCCATGTTCAGGTCCTGTAGCATGTAGTTTTCATGCTCCAAATAGGGCTACCTGATCTGAAATTCCAGACAAGTGTTAATTTCACTAAGTCTGAGATCTGTTTGTCATATGCATTTTTGCCATGCTTCTTTGAACCTGTTAATGGATGAATTGGCCGTAGCTCAGTGCTAGACTTTTGTTAAGAATCTTATGTGCAACCCTGCCATGTATTTTGTTGTCATGTTTGCGTGCTGTAGCATGTCCATCTCATTGCATTTAGATGCCTACTTGCTGTAAATCGCAGACCGGTGTCATTTTTGAATCGCTTGCCATTTCCAAACCGTAACTCCGATTCCGGCGTTGTTTATATCGTTTTCAAGCGATTTCATCTCATATTTCCAGTGGGTCACTTGTATTTCCAAGTTGAGGCCAGGTTCATGTATGTCCTGTCATATCTTGTGTTTTGCATCCCGCATCGCATATCATCATTGCATCATATCGCTTGATCCTTGCACGTGGTTGATTGTATCCTTGTTGCTTGTTTGTCTTGTTTGAGTAGAGCCGAGATACGAGTTTGCTAACGAGGAGCCCGTTGAGTTTGCTTTTGAGGATCCAGTCAACTCTGAGAACTGTGCAGGCAAGATGATCATACCCTTGAAATCACTACTATCTTTGCTATGCTAGTTTGCTCGCTCTTTTGCTATGCCAATGCTACGATGCCTACCACTTGCTTGCAAGCCTCCCATTTTGCCATGTCAAACCTCTAACCCACCTTGTCCTAGCAAACCGTTGATTGGCTATGTTACCGCTTTGCTTAACCCCTCTTATAGCGTTGCTAGTTGCAGGTGAAGATTGGAGGCCGTTCCTTGTTGGTACATCTTTTATTTACTTGTTGGGATATCATTATATTGCTACGTTATCTTAATGCATCTATATACTTGGTAAAGGGTGGAAGGCTCGGCCTCTCGCCTAGTGTTTTGTTCCACTCTTGCCGCCTTAGTTTCCGTCATATCGGTGTTATGTTCCCGGATTTTTGCGTTCCTTATGTGGTTGGGTTATAATGGGAACCCCTTGATATTTCGCCTTGATTAAAGCTTTTCCAGCAATGCCCAACCTTGGTTTACCATTTGCCACCTAGCCTTTTCTTTCCCTTGGGTTCTGCAGACTGAAGGGTCATCTTTATGTTAACCCCCCCCTCCGGGCCAGTGCTCCTCTGACTGTTGGTCTACCTGTCAGCTACCGATGGCCACCAGGGGCAACTCTGGGCTGGCCTACCCGTACCTAGGACAATCTGAGTGTGCCCTGAGAAAGAGATATGTGCAGCTCCTATCGGGATTTGTCGGCACATTCGGGCGGTGTTGCTGGTCTTGTTTTAACCTGTCGAAGTGTCTTGAATTACCGAGATACCGAGTCTGATCGGAACGTCTTGGGAGGAGGTCTATTCCTTCGTTGACCGTGAGAGCTTGTCATGGGCTAAGTTGAGACTCCCCTGCAGGGATTTGAACTTTCGAAAGCCGTGCCCGCGGTTATGGGCACATGGGAATTTGTTAATGTCCGGTTGTAGATAACTTGAACCTTAACTTAATTAAAATGAATCAACTGAGTGTGTTACCGTGATGGCCTCTTCTCGGCGGATTCCGAGAAGTGGACACGGTGTTGGAGTAATGTTTGCGCAGGTTGTTCTCTAGTTTCTCGCTCGCGCTTTTGTAGGATCGAAAGTATGTCTAGAGGGGGGGTGATTAGACTACTTGACCAAATAAAAACTTAACCTTTTCCCAATTTTAGTTCTGGGCAGATTTTAGCTATTCTAGGACAAGTCAAGCAATCATCACACAATTCAAGCAAGCATGCAAAGAGTTTATGGGCAGCGGAAAGTAAAGCATGCAACTTGCGAGAATGTAAAGGGAAGGGTTTGGAGAGTTCAAACGCTATTGGAGACACGGATGTTTTTCCCGTGGTTCGGATAGGTGGTGCTATCCTACATCCACGTTGATGGAGACTTCAACCCTCGAAGGGTAACGGTTGCGTGAGTCCACACAGGGCTCCACACAAGGGCAATGGTTGCGCGAGTCCATGAAGGGCTCCACCCACGAAGGGTCCACGAAGAAGCAACCACCCACAAAGGGTCCACGAAGAAGCAACCTTGTCTATCCCACCATGGCCATCGCCCACGAAGGACTTGCCTCACTAGCGGTAGATATTCACGAAGTAGGCGATCTCCTTGCCCTTACAAACTCCTTGGTTCAACTCCACAATCTTGTCGGAGGCTCCCAAGTGACACCTAGCCAATCTAGGAGACACCACTCTCCAAGAAGTAACAAATGGTGTGTAGGTAATGAACTCCTTGCTCTTGTGCTTCAAATGATAGTCTCCCCAACACTCAACTCTCTCTCATAGGATTTGGATTTGGTGGAAAGAAGATTTGAGTGGAAAGCAACTTGGGAAGGCTAGAGATCAAGATTCATATGGTAGGAATGGAATGTCTTGGTCTCAACACATGAGTAGGTGGTTCTCTCTCAGAACAAATGAGTTGGAATGATGTGTGTGTTCTGATGGCTCTCTCGCTGAATGAGAAAGAGGTGGAGGGGTATATATAGCCTCCACACAAAATCCAACCGTTACACACAATTTACCAATCTCGGTGGGACCGAATCAGAAAACTCGGTCTGACCGAAATAGTATACCTAGTGACCGTTAGGAATTTCGGTGGGACTGACATGCAACTCGGTAGGACCGATTCGGTTAGGGTTTGGGCATAATGTAATCTCAGTGAGACCAATTACACAAACTCGGTGAGACCGAATTTGGTAATTAGCTAACCAGAGAGTTGGTCAGGCAAACTCGGTGGGACCGATTTGCTCTTTCGGTGAGACCGAGTGGAACTCGGTGAGACCGAAAAGTTACAAAGGGGAAACACTGAGTTTACATTGCAATCTCGGTGGGACCGATTCGCTCTTTCGGTGGGACCGAAAAGTTACGAAAGGGAAACAGAGAGTTTGCAACCCCATCTCGGTGGGACCGAGATCCTTATCGGTAGAACTGAATTGCTAGGGTTTGGCAGTGGCTAATGACAAGTGAAACTCGGTGGCGCCGGATAGGAAGAATCGGTAGGACCGAGTTTGGCTTAGAGTTTTGGTCATATGTGGATATGGGAAAGTAGTTGAGGGTTTTGGAGCGTATCACTAAGAACATGAAGCAAGAGGCTCATTAAGCAACACCTCATCCCTCCTTAATAGTATTGGCTTTTCCTATGGACTCAATGTGATCTTGGATCACTAAAATATAAAATGAAGAGTCTTGAGCTTTTGAGCTTGAGCCAATCCATTGTCCTTAGCATTTTGAGGGTTCCACTTTCACATCCATGCCATGCCAATCATTGAGCTTTCCTGAAATAATTATCTTGGAATAATATTAGCTCAATGAGTTATATGTTGTTATGAATTACCAAAACCACCTAGGGATAGTTGCACTTTCAGCTTTGCCTCCTCTTCTCGCTCTCTTTTGCGAATAAGTTAGCCACCATATATGCTAGTCACTTGCTGCAGCTCCACCTATATTTACCTTGCCTTACCTATAATCTTAAATAGTGTTGATCGCGAGGGTGCGAGATTACTAAGTCCCTGTGGCTCACAGATTACTATTACACCAGATGCAGGGCCTGATGATTCCGCTCCAGGAGACCTGTACGAGCTCAAGTGGGAGTTCGACAAAGACTCTCAACGTTACTATGTTCCCTTTCCCGAAGATCAGCAGTGGTGCCCAGTTGGGGGTGAATGGGACCGTTCTCGCATGTTGGGTTCTCTTTTATTTTGGCGCCGTACTTGGGCCATGAGTGTTTGGTTGATGTAATGTTATTTATGTACTTGATTGACGTGGCGAGTGTAAGCCAACTATGTTATCTCCCCTTTATTATTTATATTACATGGGATGTTGTGAAGATTGCCTAACTTGCGACATATGCCTTCAATGCGATTATGGCTCTAAGTCGTGCCTCGACACGTGGGAGATATAGTCGCATCGAGGGTGTTACAGTTGGCCTATCCGTCATAACTAAGTGTAGCTGAGTAGGAAAATGAGAGAACAATACCAAAGTTTCCTTTTCCAAAGATTGTGGATGTATCGAGTATCGCTCGATGTAATGCTACAATAGTAAAATTGGTGCCTGGTTTGTTTCTCACACCTACACAAGTAAAGCTTATGGAGGAGCTTGGTTAGGATGAGTTGGACAAAACTTCAAGCAAATGTTAGTCAAGATATCGATAAAGTTGAGAATGTTCACAAAATTGCAAGTAAAGAAAATAGATCAAACCTAAGTAGATCACTAGGAACACACACTCGAAAGACAGATGGGATCCACACAACTCAGGAGTGAGTAGAAAATGTGTAACCACAAAGAATGCTCTTGTTGTACGGGTGCTAGAGAGACACTAACTCGATTGCTCAAATGGGCTAGATAAGCTTGTGCACCAACCTATGAGAGAAATGTGCCGTCTTCAATCCCAAGTATCCTATGTATGTAATGACCAAGATGATGTATCTATGAAAAATGGCTCGATGCTATTGCTTACAAGATCTTTGTTTCTCCTCTTTTGCTTAAAAGCTTTTTTGTACTATGCCACAATGCTTGACTTGCGAGCCAAAATATGAGACAAATATGCAAGATATGCACGAGAGAGACTTATGGCGCAATGATGATAGCAAGATGATTTTCACGTTAAATGTAGCTATGCAGAGTAAGCACACCACTAAGGTGCACAAAGAACGTGGCCCGCAAATTCTCAACTCGCTAGTCTCGATAGGTAAGTGATGCAAAATTGCTCGAGTTACCAATGCAATGCCAAGGAAATGTATTAGGTGTCATTGAGGTTACCATCCTTGCTTATAGTTGGTATGAGGATGAAGTCATTATTGTTGATGTCGAGGCCGATGTGATGATGAATAGGAGTGTCATCGAACATAAAACCATTCCTAAGTAGCTGAAACACCATAGGAAATGGAAACCGCAACTCAAAATCGGTCAAATGCAGAAGGTGCGTGCTTTTATGATGAAATATTCGATGGAAGCAAAAGGTGTTGTTAGAGATCTATGTGGATCGGGGATGTCAAGAGCTACAGAACAAGCTAAAGAACACAAAAAACGGACTTCGTAAGTGAAAGTTATAGCCGAAACTGTGTTGTTGTCGGGCTGATTCTGGGGGGTGCGGGCACCCGTGGGGACGAGGTGTGGCTGCCCGGGGTGGTCAGGGATGGTGGGCAAAATTTTCCCGGGGGTGCGGAAACCCGGTGGTGGCCGAATTTGAGCGGAATTTTTGAGAAGGGGTAAAATTGGGGGGTTTTTGGGGGGGGAGGGGGGGGGGTGGTGGGGGAGGGGCTAGAACCACTTGCCAAACAACAAATCCATGGAGCAAAACAATAAAATATCACAAGATCTAACAAATTGCAAGAAATTTTTTTGGGGCTATTTTTGTGGGGATTTTCAATTTGGGACCAAAAACCAACGAATTTAGGCTAGCAAATGGGGGGTAGGGACTCCAAGCTGTGAATCAACCTTGCTCATGATACCAAGATGTTGTATGGCGAAACCCTAAGGAAGATCTTTTCATGCTAGGAGGGCAGAAAGGGATGAACTCACAAGAACACAGGGGGAGAATCACTCAAACAAACCCAATTACACATCCACTAGAGTATCACACATGAGATCGACAAGCATACAAGAACAATTCAAGGAAAATAGCACTAGGGTAAAGTTCTTCCCACTCAAAAGGAGGTGAGGTTTTGGTGTTGATCTTCTCCAAGAGGATGCCTTTGTAATCCACTAGGATTCTTCTGTAGAGGGGTCTTGATCTCCAAGAGGAGGGGAAGATGAGAAAATCTCTCTCAATGTTTATCCAATACTTTGCTAACCCTAAAAACAAGCTAGGTGAATAGTACTTATATGCTAGGGACGAATCAGGAGAAAAAGGGGGTTCAAGGGACTTTTTCCCATAGTGCACACTGGCAGAGCCGGAGGGGTCTGGGCACCTAGGGTGAAGGGGTCCGGGCAACTGGAGGGGATGCACCGAGAGATGGTCAGGCACACGGGGGCCAAGGGCCGGGCACCCACACCGAATAGGGGTCGACGTGAGGGGAGGTGGGCCGGCTGTAGGTGGCCGGGCACCCGGGGGTGGCGGCCCGAGCACCTGGGGGCGAGGGGCAGCGCCCAATAGTGGGGGCCGTGCACCCGAGGCGGCCAATGCTAGATCCCAGGCAGAGGGACCGGGAACCCGGGGCGTTCCTGGTGGGCACCCGGGGTACCCAGGGGTGGCTCCCATCTGGCGGCCGAGCACTCGGGGGCAGAGGTGGCCGGACACCAGGTGTGTCTAGGACCTCCCTGTCTCCGTTCTTCTCATCCCTTTCTTCCTCTTCCTGCTCCTTGGGTGCTTGTGTCTCCATCGTAGCTTCCACGTAGTCATGCACTGATACCTAACAATGCACAATGTATCCGTGTGAGGTAGGACCCAATTCTCATGTGAATCTGTATGTAACTCGAAGAGGAAAGAGTTAACCTTGGTTTCGATGGCACGTGCGCGTGCTCTTGTCATTGGTCCTCTTCGTTCTTGCAGTGGTGACGGAATGTATGTGGTGATGATAGAGGGATGCTCCGCATCAGCATACACCTCGTGATGATGATAATTATGATGCTATTGGTGATCATGTTGGTATTCAACTAGACAATAATAAAGAATTTGATAATGAAGTAGAAACTGAACCTACAGTTTGGCTTGATAACCCACTTTCTAAGAATAAAATATATTATAAAATAGACTTTGTTGCTAGGAAACATGGTGAAGAAAGAGAACTATGTATTGAAAGTGCGGTTGCCCAAGACTGTGAAAGAGCTATACACACTGGTGGATAAGTGTGCTCGGATGGAGGAAGGAAGGGAGTTGCCCGGAGAGGAGGATTGCATAAATGTTGATTTAGAGGATGAAGATGAATCAACCAACCAGAGGAAGGGCAAGAAGCGCAACAAGAAGCCAAGAGATAAGGTAGTGGTGACTGTAGAAGGTTCGGGCACACCTAGTACCGGCAAGAAGGCCAAGGCTGAGGCCCCCGGCAAGGAAGTTCCTCTTGCACAGCCTGTCGGGAAGCCGCTACCACCGAGAAAGCTGGGAAAGGCGATGGCCCATACTTCAAGGTCCACCAGACAAAGTGCCATGACCTTTAGGAGTGTTACTAGGTTGAGCAGCTTGTCAAGAAACAGAGGGCAGAATATGTTAAGCGTGACAAGGAAAAAGGTTAGAATGCCACTGGCGAAAATGGCGGAGGCAGTGAAGCAAATCGCCCCGGCAAACCCTTTTGGAACCAAGGAAAACCCGCCAGGGTTCAAGAGAAGGAAGTCTATGATGATGGGAGTGATGAAGGGAATGAAGTGGAAGCCAGTGAACAGGAATTTCAGAAGGCCACTAACGCCCTATGCATTGATGGGGGTGCATATTTGCATGCCTCCCAGCGCCAGCTCAAGCGATGGGCACGAGAGTTCAATGCCGTGGAGCCAGCACCAGAGGCCCGAAAACCACTAAAATGGTCCCGCACGACAATCATCTTTGATGAGGAGAATCATCCTGGTCTCACCACCATGGTAGGATGCTTGCCATTGTTGGTCTCCCCCACAATTTGCAACCTCAAGGTCACAAAGATGTTTGTGGATGGCAGGGCCGGGCTGAATCTGATCTCCCCAGTAGTCATCAACAAGCTTCAGATAGGAGAAGAAGAGCTAGAGGTTACCAGCACGTTTCGAGGAGTTAACCCCCGTAGGAGCCATCCTAAAGGGAAGATTATGTTGCCAGTGACATTTGGGGAGAGCTGAACTACCGGACACAGAAGGTTGTGTTTGATGTGGTTGATCCCCCCTGCCATACAATTGGATTCTAGGGCGCCCGGCCCTGGCCAAGTTCATGGCAGCATCCCACTATGCTTATAACACTCTGAAGATGCCTGGGCCACCGGGAGTCATCACTATCCCATCAGATGAGAAGGATGCAATTATCTGCGTGGACAAGATGTACCGGGATGCAGTCGCAGCAGAGACTGCGGCAGCAACATCTCCCGCCAAGGAAAGCAAAGCAAAGAAAAGGGATTGTAGGACCTCCAGCAAGGAGTCTGAGAAGCATGCCCCCTTCAAGTGCATGACACCCGTTGACGACGTGTCGGAGTGTTCCAACAGCAAGAGCTCCAAGGTTGCTGCACCCCAAGTGAAGATGGTCCCGACAGGGCTAGCTGGCATCTACGGTACTTTCACCATCAGCGCCACCCTTGATAATAAATAGGAAAGCACGCTCATTGCCTTATTGTGGGCGAATATCGATGTGTTTGCCTGGCAACCATCTGATATCCCTGGTGTTCCCAGGGAGGTAATCGAGAACCACCTTGTTTTCTGCTCACACACCCAACCTATCAAGCAGAAAGTCCGGAAGTAGGCCTTGGAAAGGCAGAAGTTTATTGCGGAGGGGATCAAGAAACTGGAGGCAGCTGGTTTGGTCAGAGGAGTACTGCATCCTAGATGCTTAGCAAACCTAGTGGTAGTCCGGAAGGCAAATGGGAAATGGAGGCCTTGCATTGATTTCACAAATCTCAACAAGGCTTGCCCGAAGGACCCATTTCCCTTGCCGCGTATCAACCATATTGTGGATTCCACTTCAGGGTGTGATTTGCTCTCCTTTCTGGATGCGTATTGCGGACATCACCAGATCTGTATGTCCAAAGAAGATGAAGAGAAGACATCATTCATCACTCCATGTGGTACGTACTGCTTTGTTCGCATGCCAAAGAAGATGAAGAGGAGACATTGTTCATCACTCCAAGGGCAGTTCAGATTGGTTTTGAACCATAGTTACATAGAAACATAGAAGCCTATATCGATGATATCATGGTTAAAACTAAGGATAAGACCACTGTTATCCGGGATTTGGAGGAAACATTTGCTAATCTGCGCAAGATCAATTTGAAGCTTAATCCGGAGAAGTGTGTGTTTGGAGTCCCCTCTGGCAAGCTGCTTGGTTTCTTCGTGTCCCACCGGGGGATCGAAGCTAACCCCGACAAGATCAAAGCCATCGAGCAGATCCAAGCACCAAGGACAATTAAGGATGTGAGGCGCTTGATGGGATGTGTTGCCGTGCTAAGTAGTTTCATTTCCAAGTCTACCAAGCGTGCCCTACCATTCTTTAATATTTTGAAGAAGGCAGGGCCTATGAAGTGGACCCCGGAAGCAGATGCAGCTCTGCAGGAGTTGAAGGCCTACTTATCGTCTGTACCTACCTTGGTTGCACCCAAACACCAAGAGCCATTGTTGCTATACTTTGCGGCAACCAAACAAGTGGTCAGTGCGGCCTTGGTAGCACAGCGAGAAGTGGATGAGGCAGAAAGTCGACAGATAACGGCCGAATCAGAAAAGGATCAGGACGACAATGAGCACGGCAACGAGAGCAACCCCGAGGAGACGACAAGGAAGAAAGTGGTGCAGCGCCCAGTGTACTTCGTCAGCACCTTGTTACAAGGGGCTAGATCGAGGTACTCTAGCATGCAAAAAATGATCTTTGGTCTCATTATGGCCTCAAGGAAACTGTGCCACTACTTCCAAGCCCATGAGCCATTTCCGTTGCAAAGGATACTCCGAAACCCCGAGGCTACCGGCAGAATAGTGAAGTGGGCTTTGGTGTTATCCAGCATTGGTTTGAAGTTTGAGAGCACATCAACTACTCAGAGCAAGGCGTTGGCAGAGTTTATTGTAGAATGGTCGCCAACCCCTAATGAGGAAGTGCAAAGACAGCTATCCCCGGCAAGGAATCACCCCAAGAATGATTATGTATTTTGATGGTGCCTTTTCCCTACAAGGTGCAGGGGATGGCATGTTTCTTGTTGCCCCCTTCGGGGAGCACTTGAAGTACATCGTCCAAATGCACTTTGCTCGGGAAGAAGTCACCAACAATACAGCTGAGTATGAAGGGCTCCTTGCCGGGCTCAAAATTGGAGCAGAATTGGGAATCAAAAAGCTGATCATACGAGGAGATTCACAGCTTGTGGTGAGACAAGTCAACAAGGATTATCAAAGCCCATTGATGGAAGCATACATTGAGGAAGTAAGGAGATTAGAGGAGCACTTTGACGGGTTGCAAACAGAGCATGTAACCTGTGCGGAAAACAGCATAGCTGATCACCTGTCAAAGTTTGCTGCACAAAAGCTTCCTGTGGAACTAGGAACTTTTGTTCTCCGTCTCTCTCAGCCCTCCGTATCACCAGCCACAATGGCCTAGAAGAGGAGAAAGTTGGACTATGGTAAGCCTCTCCCAGTTGAGCCGTCCGCTCCCGGCAGAGACCCTGCCAGAAACAACTCCTCACAGTCTACCTGACCACCCCCTCCAGTCGGGCCTATGGACCCTACGAACGAGGTTGGTGCTCCCACAGCAGAGGAGGTGCCGCTAGTCCTTGTTGCCGAGCCCTAGGATCCAACTTGGGAAAGGCACATCGTCTGCTTCCTCCAAACCAGAGAACTTCCCGGCGACCGGGATGACACTCTATACAGAAGGAGGCCCAACGGTGTGAAATTGAAGTGTGTCTGCCAGGAGGATGGAAAGGAACTGCTGGCTGAGATTCACAGAAGAATGTGAGGCTCACACATTGGATCAAGGGCATTAGTTGGGAAAGCATTCCGGCATGGATTCTATTGGCCCACAGCCCTCCAAGATGCGGTCGAGGTCGTCACGACATGTGAAGCCTGCCAATTCCATTCCAAGAAAACACACTTGCATGCCCACGTCCTTGAGACAATCCCTTTATCATGGCTATTTTCGGTCTGGGGGCTCGATATCCTCGGCCCCTTCCCCCGAGGAATCGGGGGCTTTGAATCCTTGTTCGTCGCCATCGAAAAGTTTACAAAGTGGCTGGAAGTGACTGCCATGAGAAAGGTGACTGCTCAGTCAGCTATCAAGTTCTTGAAATAATTGGTGTGTCGTTTTGGAGTTCCGACAATGGCACCCAATTCACGAGCCACGCCTTCATGCAATATGTCCGTACCCTTGGATGCAAGATCTCATTCACCTCTATGGCACACCAACGGAGCAAGGCACAAGCTGAGTGGGCGAACACTGAAGTGCTACGTTGACTCAAGAGAAGAACTTTCGATACGCTGCGGAAGCATGGCACGTGGTGGATCGAGGAGCTACCGATAGTTCTCTGGTACCTCAGAACGACACCTAACCGAGCTACCGGGTAGACTCCCTTCTCCCTGGTCTATGGGGCTGAAGCAGTTATCCCCACAGAACTCATTTACGGGTCCCCTCGAGTGCTTGCCTACGATGAAGTAGCGCAAGATCAGCACCGGCGTGACGACGCTGTGCTACTTGAGGAGAACCGTCTCCGGGCTGCTACCCATGTTGCACGCTACCAGCAAGCCCTACGTCGCTATCATAGCCACAGGGTTCATGCCCGGTGTTTTGAGGAAGGTGACCTTGTCCTTAGGCGCGTCCAGTCCGCCAAGGGTACACACAAGCTATGATCAAAGTGGGAAGGCCCTTACCAGGTGGTATGGGTCACCAGACCCTGCATAGTCCATCGGGAGACCGTAGATGGCACTCAGTTGCAAAACTCATGGAATATTGAGCATCTCCGCAAGTACTACCCGTAAGGCGCGAGGCTGTCGGGCACTGCCCGACAGCCACCCTTTTGTATAGGTCTTGCCTCAGCTGCATGTAACCCCTTGTACAAAGCCGGGGCGATGGCCCCGAGCAAGAGAATATAAAGAAGCGTTGTAGGGGGGCCCAACTAAGATTGCAAGCATGCATGAGCACACCAAGATCACTGCATAAGCATTTCATGAGCATTTGCATATGCATATAGATAAGATCGCATCCTGCAATCATTCTCATCTACATGAAGTTGCAAGTTCCTGCCGTGAACTTGTCTTCGACAAGGGACGAGAAAATTGCATAGCACAGCGATCCTCGGCAAACAGATAAGTTTTAACTCTTGTCCATTAGTGTTCTGTAAAGCTATAACTTTGCATGGGAAAACCTCGCCTCTCTTTTGAAACTTAGGTTCTCCCATCCATAACTCGAACGCTGCTTTGGTCAGTTGGTTGTAGTGGCCTTTAGTAAAAAGGAGTTGGCGGGGGGCTGGCCCCTCTATCTATCCCCCGGCAGACGCGGCTCTCCGATAGACAAAGAGGGTGTCGGCAGGATATCCTGCTGGGGAAAACTCGTTTACTTTCATTAACAAGGTGCTCCACCTTTGCATGGACATACACATGCAAGGGTTCCCGGCGAGGTTCATCTTTTTCATTCATACGCTAATACAAGTACAAGCATTACAGAACACAAAGATGGACTCGAGAGATTACATTATTCGAATTAAAATTTGGCGATTGCATACAAGTTTAAGATCGAAAAAAAATATAAGTACCCTATGACCCCTCTTTTCCTTTCTCTGCTCCTCCTCCTCCTCAGGATATTGAAACAAGAAGGAGAGGAGAATAAAAGGGCTACTTAGGAGAGGGCAGCAATGAAGGGGCCGGCGAAGCAGTCATCTATCGTGGTCCGCAGGCAGCATGCACTCAGGAGCTGAGCAAGGATACGAGCAAGGCCCGTCGCCCCTCCCAAACAAAAATGGGGAGAGAAGAGGGAAGGGGCAGAAATGGTAGCGACATCACCCACAACGGGCATGCAACACTACCATCGCTACGACGGATAGGAAGGCGTGCCTCTCATCGACATTAGCCCCAAGACCTCCGGGAGGGTCAATGCTGGGATTATCAACAATCTCCAGCCCCGCCTCCCGGCCAAGCCTTGAGGAGACCAAGAGGTTCGTCACGCCAAGGACCAGGCTCACTCCCCGAGCATCAGCACCAACATGGGGAAACAATAACCCCAAACAGGAGGCCGGGGGCTGGCCCCGGGCTCTTCTTTTCGGCATCGCCAGCGGAAGCAGAGAACAAATGAAGAAAAGGAAGAATGCAAAGATGGACGGCTCCATCAACAGGTGACCACTGCCCTCCTTCGCCAATTAAAGGCGGGCAGACCCCCTCCAAGATGCTCTCCTGTGCCACACACCTCCGTTACCTACCCCGTGCCATGCATGCAGCATACATGGACAAGGATAAGGGCGTGCTATGGGAAGAGTAAATTGGCAGTTTCTACCCCGTGCGTTAGTCATTCGCGGGCCATCACTGGAGTGGCCCCACCACTATTAGCTTTACGCACAACGTGCCGGGAAACTGGAAACTGGCCCAAAATCAAGGCTAACGAAGAAGGAATGAAAACTCCGATAGACCAACCTCTTCAGCAACCCTTCCTTGTGCACTTATTAGGCCCTACCCCGATGATGCTCATCAGGGCGTTCAGGGAAGCCCGGGGGCTTGTTGATGCAATAGACCCTAGATTTGTCACCTAGACTATGCACAGGCATGGGAACAAGATTGAAGCGCCAGCCCAATTCAGTGATTGAGAAACTAAGAGATTTCAAGAACCAACATACAGCTTAGAGGGACTCCCTTGCAGGGCAGGCGAGCCCGACAAGGGGCGAGGCCAACACTAGGAGCAGGCAATCCAGGCAACCCGGCAAGGTCTGCCGAGGCTCACGGGGGCAGAACCACCCCACCAACCACTCCAACATGACCCACGTCGTCAATCAGTGCGATGTCAAGCCGCAAGGTGTTTAAGTGGCAGCCATTCGCCACATGGCAGCCATTTCCTGAAGAAACACACAGATGACACCCGTCGTGCGACATGTCAAGAGAACAGGCGTGGAGCTGGGAAGATCGCCCGGCAAGCCTTGTTGGACAACCAGTGATGTGACACTAAGCGGTGCATTTAATGCACCCTATCAGCCCGTAGAGTTAGGTATGATAGCACTGTTTGCTATCATATTAGTGGATAATGACTACTTTGCCATTGTGGTGACCCCTTAATATATAAAAGGAGGGCCATGGCACCTATAGGAGGGGTTAGAAGGTTAGAGGGTTGGAAAGTTGATGAATCCACACCACCATACGCATGTAGTCACTACAGCCATACGGCAATCCCTGCCGGGAAAGTGTAATGCGTTCCACCATCCTCATTCCACCATCAATCCACCAAAGAGGAGTAGGATTTTACGCCTTGCAGTGGCCCGAACCTAGGTAAATTGCTTGTGTGCTATCTATCGTGCTGTTGTGCACTGGTCTGCTCTTTGTGCAACGCGACTTCACCCTGCCGAACCAGTAAGGGGCCTCCTGGTCCCATAGGTGGCCGTGGATATCCTGCGACAACAGTGATCTCACTAATTCATTCCTTTGGAGACTCAAGTATGTGTCTCACCCCTCTTCTCATGATCTGATTGTAATGAACTTCTCATGAGTATTACCCCGGGTGAAACTAGAGCCATAACACAAGCTAGAATTGGAAGCATTCGTTTTTCTGCCATCCTTTATTTTGCTCTATTCATCGGAAGATGCATAAAATGGTAAACATGTCCTCAGTACCCTGTGTGCTCTTGATTTAAGCATTATTAAAAGCATGATGTTCAGAGATAGGAAATTCAATATAGGAGCTATCATCGCATGTCCCTTAGATAAAAACTCTTTTGATGGCGATATTTTTGGTGGGATTTATGCTACCCGTTTGTCCGCTTAATTTGAAATACCTATTAAGGAAAATGATGTTCAATTGCTTGTTAGTTATATTGACTATGATGCTATGGCCCACCATCAGTTTCTTTAGAGGGAAACCCCGCCATTCAGATACAGGCTAATATTTAATAAGTGTTGTGTTATCCATATTACTTTACCTGCCCCTGCCTTCTTTAACTTTAAGGGAAAAAATATACTATATACTTGAGGAGGAGGCTGAGCGTACGAGATGGCAGAGGAGAATGCCCGCTGAAATGAGGCAGTTCACGAGGTAATAGCGGCTGCACTCGAGTTTAATTCAAACTACCTCCATGAGTTCTATCTAGGCTAGCAGTGGCCATAGAACAAGTTAGGCCAAAAGCATAAGCTTGGGGGAGTATGAATTCTCACTAACGTTACACTCATGCATCACGCAATTCATTCCAATTGTCGATGTTCATCTTTTTCATTGTATATCCATGCTTAGTTTATTTTTGCTTCTTTTGCATGTTTGGAAAACTTTGAAAATCCAAAAATATTTCTTGCTTATTTTTGGTTTTTATTTCTTGTTTAGTTAGGTAGTAGTATTAAAAGAAAACACAAAAATATTTCCCATTTCCTCTTTTCTCATTTGTTAGGAGTTCTTCGGTGTAAATAATTTTTCTTGCTTTTCGTTTTTCTTCTTCCGCTTGCTTTCTTCGAAAAAACTAAAAACTCCAAAAACATTTCCATGTGTTTCTATGAACATATTTTCATTTTTTGACTCATCGTAAGGAGAAGACTATGAGATAATTGTTGAGTGGCTCTCATTTGCTTTGTTGTTGATCTAACGAAGAGCCAATATTACCTTGTCTTCTCCTTTGAATAAAATGTTTGCAGATTCCAGATTAGTCCACGACACACTTGCACTATTATTATTTTCACATGATTCGGATGTGCAAGTGAAAGGAAAAAATGGTGATGAGTTGATGAAGTGACTATGTTAAAGGAAAGCTGGTATGAACTCTTCTTATTCTTCGTTTTTTAAATATGTTTAACTCACTAAGCATAATTCAGCATATTATGGGTAAACATGTTTGTTATGATAATTAGAGATTATAGTTGCTCATGCCATGCCTAAGTATCTAGGAGTGGATAATGATTTATCTTGATAGTTTTCATGTAGTATGCTAGGATGGTATCCTCCTCTGAATAATTTGAGTGGATTGACTTCGCACATGTTCACACATGTAGTTGATTCAAAACTAATGCAGCCTTCATGATATTTATGTTTAGGGTGTTTGTATCCTACTCACGCTCATAGTCAATGTTAAACATTCGCAATGCATGATTATGACCACTATCGCTCTCTAGTTGGTCGCTGCTCAATCTATTTGCTAGCCTTCACCTGTACTAAGCGGGAGTACTGCTTGTGCATCCTAATCCCTAAATCCAAAGTTGTTCCAGATGAGTCCACCGCACCTACCTATATACGGTATTACTCTGCACTTCCAAGTAAATTTGTATGTGCCACCTCTAGTCATTCCAATAAGCATTTGTTTTGTGTGTCCGTACGGCTCATGGAGCAATGGTGCGGTCGATATCTTCCATGCCAAGAGGGTTATTCTCATGATGGGTTTTTATGCACTTGTCAATGCACAAGAGAGGCTGATAATTAGGATTCCTCCTGTAATAAAAAACAAATAAAAAATAATAAAATAGACTACCCCTGTAAAGTTGATTGTTTGAAGGGCACCCATGGATTCGGCTAGCCACGACTTGTGTTTGTATGGTTGAGCGAGAGCAAACTTTTCATTTCTGCATGGGAACTGCTGATAATGTGTTTAGCATGGAAGATATTGAAATCCTTCATCGTGACGATGATAGGAAAAGCACACCACTCAAAATGTACTTATCTCTATTTTATGCTTTGAGCTCTGTCACCTCTACAAATCTCTACTTCCCTCAGCGAAGGTGTAAAGACCCAAACCTGATAAGATTCGATGTCTATGTAATCATTGTGCTAGTCCCTGGATCAATAGCTAGCACACAGAGTACAAGATGTAATATCAAGAATAAAAAACATGTTATAATATTACATCGTAGATCTAGAATTTAAGCACATGCCATGCCTAAGTATGCTAGCCTTGAGCTAGGCATACAAACAAAACACAACGGAAAAGCAAGTAAAATCTTCATGAAAATGTCGAGTATAAACATCATAACCCTAAATCATATCAGTCACTCGTTGTATAAAATTTGCAACATGAATCGTTGCAGCCACAACGGATCAGTCCGTTGAATGTACTTGCAAGTCTCATAGGGAATTATATAATAGACCTACATCTATATGCAAGGTATATCAAAAGTATATTGTAGTGGTTGTTTTGCGCAAAAGCCAAATTTTCCCTCATAGCTAAATAATATAATAGTCAAATTTTAATTTGTTTTGCTACAATTAATATATATGGTTTAATTGGGAAACCCAATACCAACTATACCCATTATAAAGTTTCCCAACAAATTTATTAAGTGTCACATCAGTCAAGATCATCCAACAACTGTAATGGTCTACCTACACAAAATTGTCCGTAATCGGGGACACAGCTAATTATGATTAGTTTATACACTCTGCAGAGGTCTGTACACTTTACCCACTGGACTCATCCTGAAGAATGAGACAAAGACTTTCAAAAGTTGTCGGCTAGTCCCAAAGGCGGCTCATCCCGACTATTGTAACTACATCTGCTGGCACATCCGGGTAAGGTTTCCACAACAAATCAACTAAGCCAGAGCCCATATAGTCAGTGGTTGTACATGGAAGCTACTAGTCACTAAGTCTGTTTGTTCTTTTTTAGCCTAGACGGGGCCCACTTACATTCAAAGGGTATAAACCATGATATTCTTGAAACCACCCAAAAATACCATTTGGGTGCACTTAGCCATATGGTCCATGTCCTTAGAAAAGGAACATGAAATTCCATGATGCAACCTTGTCCGTCTAGAGGTGAATTCTATATTTTGTTTTTACTCCAATTATATTATAAATAGTCCTCACATAATCTCTATGAATACACGAACCAATCCCCATCTACATACCATAGGAAGAGTACACTACCACGGTCTACATAAGGCTACACTAAGCTGAATCTCACTAGCAGTAGCACACTACCATAACACTCCTACACATGCATAACATAATATGGTGATAAATGACTACATGCATAAAAAATAGGATGAAGGATGATCAATGTGTAACTTGGCTGGTATGTTTGACGGAGTTCTTCGCACTCACAATCCTGATAAATCTACCCGTCACGCTTCGTGTAATCTATCGCAAATGAAAGAATCCAAATCAATAACCATGCCATATACAAGAACCAAAAGAACAACAAAGCAAATATGGCAAGGTTGAACAAAACCAATATAGTTGGGCTTAATATATAATATAGGTGTGCATGGTGCTATAAGGTGACACGTGAAGGAAATCAACTCAAAAGAGTTACTAGAGTATGAAATCGACGGATCTCGGGTAGGGGGTCCCAAACTATGCGTCTAAGGCGGATGGTAACAGGAGGCGAGGGACACGATGTTTACCCAGGTTCGGGCCCTCTCAATGGAGGTAATACCCTATGTCCTGCTTGATTGATCTACATATCCGTATTGCCAAGATTGCCTTCCACGCCAAGGAGAGTCCCATCCGTACACGGGACGAAGTCTTCAATCTTGTATCTTCATAGTCCAACAATCCGGCCAAAGGATATAGTTCGGCTGTCCGGGGACGCCCTAATCCAGAACTCCCTTAGTAGCCCCCGAACAAGGCTTCAATGACAATGATTCCGGTGCGCAGATTGTCTTCGGCATTGCAAGGCGGGTTCCTCTCCAAATTCTGAATATCTGCTAAGTAGTGTCCGGCTCCCCATAATGTTGCACTCCTTGGCTTCCGCACCCAATAAGGGCTATCTTCCATGTGTCGGCTGAATGCGAGGAGCCAGGGCATTTTTACATTTTCCACCCTAGCCACATAAGTAAGATGTCTATTAAAGAGACGGGGATTCTTAGATCCATACCATACCATCCTCCCTTGGCGAGTATCCATAGGAGCACGCTCGGAAAAATCCATTCGAACATGGCCGACCATCGCAGCTCCTCCTCCCGCTCCCGTAGCCCTAAGCCCGGTGATTGGGAGAAGTGTTCCCTCCCGCACAGCCAATTAGTAGAGTTACAGACCCAGGGATTTCTCCCTCCAGCGTATATGGTCCCCGTTCAAGCCGGCCTCGCCACCTACAATGGCGGGGAGCAAGCGAAGAGCTTCCCCAATCCCTCCAAGGGGGAGCGGGTATGCCTTGTCCCTTACTTACTAAGGGGACTTAGATTTCCAATCCATCCGTTCCTCCGCGGGCTCCTGGAGTTTTATGGCATCCAGTTGCATAATTTCACCCCTGCTTCCATACTACACATTGCTGGTTATGTTGTCCTTTGTGAGCTGTTTCTGGGCTGCGAAGCTCATTTCGAGCTGTGGAAGAGGCTATTCTGCCTTGTGCCCTGCACACAGGAGGGGTCAATATATCAAGCGGGCGGAGTCAAAATATGGCGCATTGCCGGCACCGAATACCTGTCCGGTACCCCGAAGAGGACATCCGAAGACTGGCTTTCGGAGTGGTTTTATATGGAGGACGTCCCCCTTCCAGATCCTATTCGGATGGGTCTTCCTGAGTTCGACAATGCCCCTTTGAAGAAACACCAAAGCTGGCACCCACGGAGCCCTCAGGAGGAAGATAACGGAGATGTCCTTTACCTGATGGGCCGGATAAAAGTGCTGGCTCCATCAGGACTGACAATAATCGAAGTTATGTCCATATGTATAATGCAGGGGGTGCAACCACTTCAATATTGAGGGCACCCCATGTGGCGTTTTAACGTGGAAGATGATGCCACCCGCTGTGGGCGTAAGGGACCGGACTCAGTTGCTGCTCTAGCAAATATTCAGACCGATCTGTTCAAGGGAGAGGAAGAGGAGTTCATCCGTATTAAGCCACGGGATGGATTCTCCATGTACAACCCTCCAAGCTGGGTGAGCTGTCACTTTTTACTCCCAACCTTCCTGCATTCTTCATCATAAATACTCACCTTGCCGTTTCATGGCAGGAACTGCGAAAGGCTGTAGGGGAGGTCAACAGCCCACGTCCACAACTAGAGGACCCTGACCGGGCCCTCGATCCCGGACTCAAAGAGGATCCGGACATATTTGTGGAGCTGATCGACAGGATGTTCTATCAATTGAGCTGCGATGATGCCATGGTGGCCATCATAGCCGACTATCTTGGGCTACTCCCTGCATCGCATGTAAGAAAAACCGGAGCCCAAACTTCCGAGAAGGATCCCCTTTAATGCACTTCACCTACCGTACACATATGGTGTTTTACAGGGAAGGCCCTCGGGACGCCATCCCAAACCCGCAGTGACCCGCCAACAAGGGACACCGAAGCCGGGTAGGCCAAAAAGGAAGGCGGTTAGGACTAAGACGCCGGCGCAGAGGTATGATACAGAACCTCGCTTCGTGGTTGTCGTCTTTCTTAAAATATAATGACGTCCATGTTTCCCAGTAGGAAAAACGCTCGCCGCACTATATCCGGAGAGGTTGCCGATCACGCCTCCACTAGTCGGGCTCCAGGGCCGGACATAGAGGCGGAAGCTAACACGGGGCGAACGCCGGATGCTCCTCCTACAGAGGATGCGGATAGACTATCCGCTACAAATTCCGAAGTGGAGAGCGCCATGAATCACAGGCGTCGCCGGGCCGTACTTCGTGACGCTTGTTTCTCCCAAGAGGCGTTCAATGCCTTCAACTCAGGAGATGCATACATCCATGCTGCTCAAAATGGTCTTGCTAGAGCCATGGACCAGTATGTAAAGGATATACGGGTAACAAAATATGACGAATATATATATCAGTAGCCCTTGAGACTTGAAATGGTTGACACAACTGATTTAAGGATCATTATTTGTGCAGGTTCTTACAGAGAAGAATACCCAATTGTCTCAAGAGATGGAAGAGTGCAAAGCCCAGCTACGGGCCGCGGTTGCCGCGTTGAACGAGTCCGAGAAGGCCCCCTCTGGTAACACTTGTTTCCATTGCAAAAAATAACAGGTACCAGATAGTATGCGACATGCATGCAAATCTAATAATAGATGTTGCAGATGACTCCGGAGTGAATCCGGAGGCCGTGCCGGAGAATGCGCAACGTGCTAATCAACAGCCAAATGCTGGCGAGCGCGTGCTTACGCGGGTCAGGCAGGAGAAAAATAATATCCAGGACGCCAATATCCGGCTAGGCGTGGAACTGAAAGATGTCCGAGCCCAACTTGCGGACTCCGTGAAGGAGAATAAGCGGCTTCGACGCGGCATTTTCACTAAGTGCTTGAACGAACTTTTGAAAGAGTTCGGCGAAGAAGCCGGCTAACAGAGTTATGTCTACAGGTATGCTGACGGGTCGTCCCGCGGAGGAGATGCCCGGGTCTGCAGGTGATCTTCTACCCGAGCTCTCACAACTTCACGAACAAGTTCAGCAGGTTATGTAGGGTATTGCCAAAGCCTTGTGGCCATCCGCCTCCCCACCAGGAGGCATGGGGGAGCTTATAGAGAAGCTCGAGGGAGCGCGGCGGTATTTTCGATTATGGAAGATATCAGCCTGCCGACAAGGTGCAAGGGAAGCCTGGGCCATGGTGAAGACGCCAATTACCAAAGCTGACCCAAACCACATGGCCGAGGTCAGACCTGTGGGGCCCGATGGGAAAGAGATCCCCGTCAGTTTGGTGTATGACCAAGTAGAATTAGCCGCAAAGTATTCCCAATAGGATTGTAGGCTAGACAGCCTGTTGGATGGTATAGAAGAAGAATTTAGTCAGTCTTAGTGATTGTGTACTTTAAGTGACATGTATAATTTCCCTAGCCGAATTGTAAATCATTTGTCATGGCGTACCTTTTCAATTCAACCTCTGGACCCGATAGTCCGGAGTGTGTCCGAATACACGCTCGGTTATGTAAAAACCGGGGCATGCATGGAAACTAGGCGTAGGGGTCATAAGTGCTTGAACAAACAAGTACCCAACTAGCTATGTTATATTACATGGATAGTAAGAAACATCTTCCAGGGAGAATAGTTCCATTAAGGGTTACTTTCCCTGGGTACGCATGCCCTAATGTGCATGTCCGAACTAGGAAAAGAGACGTGGGCTATAAACATCTGGGGGCATGTATCAAAATAAATAAAAGTCATCTTTTGTTCACCGACCGAATATTCCCTTAAGAACGCCAGCTTTCGGCTTCACCCAGTCTGAGGTACACATCCGGCTGACCCAGCAGTAACAATCGCAGAGGTGCTCCCGTTATGCCCTAGCCCAATTAATAGGAACGTAAGGCATAAATACAAGAGCCAGGCAACCCAGCTTGGCCAAAAATTAAGTAATATCGATGCATATAATGCCGAAAAAGGTACATGTGGAAGAATGACACATGTGTGGGGCATAAGGCCCAGAAAATAGTTATATTAAGCTTCTGTATAAGAAGCCCCTAGGTATAATGAGCGCGGTTAGCGCGTCAAGATTGTGTAGTAAAGACACAAGTTAGCCTTTTAAGGCCTTGAGGAGAAGAAAAAAGAAGAGAGAAAGAGAGAAAAGGACAGATAACGGATATGCAAAAAATTGACGGGGGTAAGGAGACGAACATAGAGTCTAGCATTAGGCGTAGAATCTTCGGAGTCTGGCTGCGTTCCATGGGTTTGGCTCGAGTCGATTGTCCGATGCATCCCACAGACGGTACGCTCCACCAGTCAGAACTTGGACAATAATGAAGGGACCTTCCCATTTGCGTTTGAGCTTGTTCTTTTTCTTCTCCGGCGGGCGTAGAACTAGTTCGCCAACGTTATAGGTTTTGGCCCGTACTTCTCTGCTTTGATACTTTCGAGCCTGTTGCTGATAGAATGCGGAACGGGCTTTTGCCACGTCGCGCTCCTCCTCAAGGGCATCCAAACTGTCCTGCCGATCGAGCTCAGCCTCTCTTTCTTCGTACATGCGCACTCGAGGTGAGTCATGAATTATGTCGCAAGGCAGAACCGCCTCTGCGCCGTACACCATAAAGAACGGTGTGTATCCAGTAGTGCGATTCGGCGTGATCCACAGCCCCCATAGTACAGAGTCAAGCTCCTCTACCCAGTGCGTGTTTGATTCCTTTAAGGACCGCACTAATCTGGGTTTGATGCCGCTCATGATAAGACCATTTGCTCGCTCGACTTGACCGTTAGTTTGCGGGTGATAGACAGAAGCATAATCGAGCTTGATGCCCGTGTTGCTGCACCAAAGTTTTACCTCGTCGGCTGTAAAGTTCATGTCATTGTCAGTGATGATGCTGTGGGGGATGCCATAACGGTGTACAACCCCAGATATGAAGTCTATCACTGGTCCAGATTCAGCCGTTTTAACGGGTTTGGCTTCTATCCATTTGGTGAATTTATCCACCATGACCAGTAAGTATTTTTTCTTATGGGTTCCCCCCTTTAAGGGGTCCGACCATATCAAGCCCCCAGACCACAAAGGGCCAAGTAATGGGGATTGTTTGGAGAGCGGTAGGCGGCATATGGCTTTGGTTTGCAAAAGGCTGGCAACCGACGCAACATTGGACCAGATATTGTGCATCTGCTCGGGCCGTCGGCCAATAGAAACCTGTACGGAAGGCCTTGCTTACAAGGGCCCGGGCTGCGGCATGGTGGCCGCCGAGTCTAGCATGGATTTCTACCAAACGCTTCCGCCCTTCCTCTTCGGAGATGCACCTTTGAAGGACTCCGATAGTGCTTTTCTTATAAAGCTCTCCCTCGTGGACCTTGTAGGCTTTAGATCGCCGCACTATGCAGTGTGCCTCATTTTGGTCCTCAGGTAGTTCCTTCCTGGTTTGGTAGGCCAGGAATGGTTCTGTCCACGGGGCGATGACGGCCATTATCACATTTTGTGTCTTCCACAACGTCCATAGCCACAACACCAACGACTGCCAGGAGCTCAGGGAAATCTGCGACGGGCGCCTTGGCCGCCGTCCCAAGCGCAACGACCGTGGCTACGACCGCGGAGGAGGCTGTGGTGGAGGCTGCTGGGACAACCACAACCCCCGCCAGGGCTAGCGTGATCAGCCTCATGAGGAATTCTGGTAGGACCAGCCTCGTGACGGCCCCTGGCATAACCAGCCTCGCGAGGACCACCCTTAGGGCAATGCCGGACTTCCTCCACTGGCACCGCCGCCAAGAAGAAAGAACGAGAACCGCCAAGATGATGGGGCTGGGGGCTTCCAAGAGCCTTGTGCAATCACCTGCATCCTGGGTGGCGCTTAGGCTCCCGCTTCTTGTCGCATCTTCAAGTAGTTCGCTCGTGAGGTGAACGCGGCCCTCCCCAAGTTGAGGCATCACGCCCCCTCAGGTGGTCCAAGCATACCATCGCCTTCAACTCCATGGACCAGCTCAAGTGCTCAACCGCCGATGGCGCGCTCCCAATGCTCTGCAGGTCGACCATTAGCAACGTCCTCATCACCAACACACTCATCGATCGTGGCGCGGGGCTCAATATGCTCTCCGTCAGGACATTTGAGATGCTCTAGGTTCCCTATGACCAGCTCTTCCCCACAAAGCCCTTCTCAGGAGTGACCGGCGGCTCCACTGTCCCCATAGGGTAGATTCGCCTCCCTGTCACCTTTGGCAAGCGCGACAACTATCACACCGAGCTCATCGACTTTGACATCGCCCACATTCGCCAAACATACAACGCCATCCTCGGGTATCCGACCCTCGCCAAGTTTATGGTAGCAACTCACCACGGCTACAATGTCCTCTAGATGCTAGGAAGTGGCGGTATCATCACCATTGCCTGCGATGAAAAGGATGCAGTGTGCTCCCTCAAGCGCGCATACCAAGCTGCGGCTGTCGATAACTCAAATGATGAGGGCGCCATCCGGCCTCCTCAGGCCGTCCCCAAGAAGAAGAAGCAACTCCTCCCCAAGGGCCGTCAGGAGGTTGGGGCATCCGATGATCAGGCCTCAAGCACTGCACCCACTCCTGGGGCGCCCCTCCCTCTCACATAGGAAGGCGCGCCCGTCACCCCTCTCAGGACGGGCACGGGGGCTCTCGTCTAGAGGGCCTCTAACCTGACCAGCGTCACGCGGGAGGCATTCGGGCACCACGTGGAGGCGTGCTTCGACACGCGCCTCCACGAGCAGGGCGCAGGGCGCGAGGCACCAGGCGCTCAGGAGTTCATCACGAAGGAGATCCAGTAGCTTCAGGTGGCAAGAGCCATGCATGGCAAGCATCGCCCCAAACCACCCAGCGCAGCTACTGCCCCTGACATGGATAGCGAGCTGTGTCTGCGTCAACATTCCAGGCCCCAATAGGGCCACATTGGCCGAAGTGGGGGCTAACCCTGCAGCTATCTCCGTATGCTGTTCGGCCTGCTGAACATGGCTGCGTCGCACCTACGCTACATGCAGGGTGTCTTGGTGGCTCACGAGGAGGTGCCAGGTGATTTTCACAGAGGAGGTGCCAGACCCTCGTGAGCCTCCCAGGCCTCAGGAGCCGGCTAGCCCATGAGAAGCGACCTCTACAGTGTGCGCCTTCAGCTACTCCAACACTTCTACAGCGACGGTGCCAGGTGAATTTTCGGTTTGTTCACTTGAGGGTGCCCCTCGGGCTGCATTATCCTCAAGATGTCAGGGCGCACCCCTACAGCTACTTCATTTTGATGCTTGTCCCCCAGATCAGTTAAGCATGCTCAAGTTATTATGATTGTCAATGTTACGCCTGTTGTCTCATTATCTTTGGAGTTGCCCTTAGCGGCCTCCGCATGTTGCTATCCCGTCTCTCGCTCATCCCGTAACGGGGGCTACTGGCACGGCGTCTATGCTCGGGCCCGTCTCTGTGGCCGGCCCCGCGCACGTCACCTCACGGGGCCCTTAGTGCCTTCGTCTTCTCGCGGAAATGCAGTGGGCAGGGTAGCAAGCACGGCCATGCCTGTTATGTTTTAGGACTAACTTGCAGGAACCTCTGGAGGGGGACTGCAAGCGGCCTCGCCAGCACCTCGGCGCGCAACCCCTCCTAGGCACCCCCTCGAAGCCAGCCCCTCTTTTCTCATGCAAGTCGCTTGCACGTTAAATGGGTGGCCCTGATGTAACACTCACGATGCGGCTATATCTCCCACGTGTCGGAGCACGACTTAGAGGCATAATCGCATTGTAGGCAATGTCGCAAGAGGGGTAATCTTTACACATCCCATATACTGAATAAGAAAAGAGGTACATAGTTGGCTTACAATCGCCACTTCAAACAATACATAAATATAGCATTACAATCATCCAGATACACTCATGGTCCTACTACGGAACCAAAATAAAGACAACCCCAAATGCATAGATCGCCCCAACTGGGCTCCACTACTGATTGTCTGGAAAGGAAACATAGTATCTTCCTGAGTCCTCATCGAACTCCCACTTGAGCTCAATCGTATCTCCTGGAATGGCATCATCGGTCCCTGCATCTGGTTTTGGAAGTAATCTATGAGTCACGGGGACTCAGCAATCTCACACCCTCGCGATCAAGACTATTTAAGCTTATAGGTAGGTTAAAGGTATGAGGTGGAGCTGCAGCAAGCACTAGCATATATGGTGGCTAACATACGCAAAAGAGAGCGAGAAGAGAAGGCAAAGCATGTTCGAGAATATATGATCAAAAAGTGATCCAAGACTACTTATGTTCAAGCATAACACGAGACCGTGTTCTCTTCCTGGACTCCGCCGAAAAGAGAACATCACGGCTACACTCGCTATTGATCAATTTTAATTAAGTTAAGGTCAGGTTTTCTACAACCGGACATTAACAAATTCCCAACTGCCCATAAACGCGGGCACGGCTTTTGAAAGATCACATCCCTGCAGGGGTGCCCCAACTTAGCCCATCACAAGCTCTCACGGTCAAGGAAGGATATTCCTTCTCCCAGGATGGCCCGATCGGACTCGGAATCCCGGTTACAAGACATCTCGACAATGATAAAACTAAACCAGCAAAGCCACCCAAATGTGCCGACAAATCCCGATAGGAGCTGCACATATCTTGTTCTCAGGGCACACAGGATTGTCCAAATTTCTGGTAGGCCAGCCCAGAGTTGCCCCTGGTGGCCACCGGCGGCTGACAAGTTGGACCAACACTCATAGGAGCACTGGCCTAGGGGTTTAAAATAAAGATGACTCTTGAGTCCACGGAACCCAAGGGAAAAAAGGCTAGGTGGCGAATGGTAAACCAAGGTTGGGCCTTGCTGGAGGAGTTTTATTCAAGGCGAACTGTCAAGGGGTTCCCATTATAACCCAACCGTGTAAGGAACGCAAAATCAAGGAACATAACACTGGTATGACAGAAAACTAGGGCGGCAAGAGTGGAACAAAACACCATGCATAAGGCCGAGCCTTCCACCCTTTACCAAGTATATAGATGCATTAAAGTAAAGAAGATATAATAATGATATCCCAACAATAAACATGTTCCAACAAGGAACAAACTCCAATCTTCACCTGCAACTAGCAACGCTATAAGAGGGGATGAGCAAAGCATTAACCTAGCCAAACAAAAGTTTGCTAGGGCAAGGTGGGTTAGAGGTTTGACATGGCAATATGGGAGGCATGATAAAGCATGTGGTAGGTATTGTAGCATAGGCATAGCAATAGAGCGAGCATCTAGCAAGCAAAGATAGAAGTGATTTCGAGGGTATGGTCATCTTGCCTGCAAAGTTCTCCAAGCTGACGTTAGCTTGATCATCGTAAGCGTTCTCAACGGGTTCCTTGATCAAGTACTCGTCTCCCGGCTCTACCCAAAGCAAGAACACAAGCAAATGGAGACACAATCAACCACGGTGCAATGCGCAAGTAACATGATGCAAAACATGGCATGATATGCGGGATGTGATATGCAATGCATAAGCATGCTTCGGAAAGGAAAGATTGGACCAGGCCTCAACTTGGAAAACTAAGAGTGCCGCTGGAAAGATGGGTTGATTTCGGTCGAAATCGATATAAAGATCACCGGAATCGGATGCACGGTTTGCAAATGACAAGCAAAACTAATATGGCACCGATCTGCGATTAACAGCACGAGGCAGCGATCCACTCAAGATGCTTGACAAAATATGAACACCGAGCTATGGCTAATTCACACAATAGTAGGTTCAAACAAGCATGGCAAAAGTGCAAAAGATATCAGGTTCACAGACTTAGTGAAAATAACGACATGGCAGGATGTAACATCAGGAAACAAAGTTTAGAGTAAGATAACTACATGCTGCAGGAACATATCATGGAAAAGCAAGGCATGGCATGAAACTACACAAAGCATATAACAAAAATCCCTTACTGACCATAAGCCAAAAGGGGTCAGAAAATACAATGGCACCCATGTGAACATAGCAAGTTTCGTTAACAGATTCAGACTTAGCAGAAAACTGGAACATGCCAAAACAAATTTACGTAGGCATGTTTGCGATCTCGATGCACTCACCACAAGACATTGCATGACAAGCTAAGCATACACCCAGCAAGTATACATGATAAATAAGCTAACCATGCCAAGAACACTCTCATAGCATGCATGGATAAACTATAACAACCTCGGCAAAATTGCTTAACATGTAAACAATCTGCCAGGAACATTTTATAGCAAAAGTAGAGCAAGATTGAGTCGTGCTAGGGCACTCCATAATTGCAAAAAAAGACATGGATGCATAGAACATACCAATATCTCAAAATCATCCTTACAGAACATGCTCAAAAGAGGCATGGATCACTCTGTAGCAACAAGAATACATGGCATAAAAATATTATCAGGGAAAAGACTTAGAAGAATTCTAAGTCCCTGAAATCAGCAACATCACGAGAGCTACTTTGCATGCTTGTGCTAGTCACCACAAATATCACAAAAATACATGTCATACACCCCTGTAAAGATGGCATGGCATACAACAAAACACATGTAGGGCTCAAGATCATAGGAGGCACGCATTAAACATGGCAAAAATGACAAAAGTCCCTAATCTATTAAGAATCTGAAACTAACATTACACAGCACTCTTGCAACATCATTTAGGGCATCAAGATGAACTCAAATGAACATGGTGAAATGGAATGAAATCAAGTGCACATCGAGACGAACAATTTGATATGCTACATGCCCAAAACAGAGCCACGAATTCAAATTTATGATGCGATGAAGAAGCTAAAAATATTGGGACTTAGGGGGAAAAACGAGGTCAACCTCCCAGATCTGGATCTAGGGTTCGTGCACGTGGTACGAAGTTCGCTGGAGAGCTCGCCGGAGTTACTTTAGATGGCCGAAACAGTGCGGGACGGCGGCCGGACCTTGGAGCGGGCAGCGCGGGGTCGCCGCAGGGCGTCGGGGCGGCGGAGCTGTGGAGGCATCGGGGCGGCGTGGCAAGCCGGGAGGAGGCGTGGCGGCCGGGCGGCAGAGGCGGCAATCGCCGGCGTCGAGGCGGGCGAGGCAGCGCGGGCGCGGGCGACACGGAGCGGGGCGGCGCGGCGAGCCGGGCGCAGTCGGGCAGGTGGCGGGGCGGAGCGGGCCGCTGGGGCCGGGGTTGGGCCCGGCGGGCCTCGGCAATGTGGGGCGCAGCGGCGCCATGTGGCAGGCGGTGGTTGCACGGGGGGGGGGGGGGGGGGGGGGGGGCGGGGGGGGGGGGGGGGGGGGGGGGGGGGGGGGGGGGGGGGGGGGGGGGGGGGGGGGGGGGCGGACATGTCCGGCCCGATCGGACGCGTCCGGCGGCGGGAGGAGGAAGGAGACTAGGTTTAGGGTGGAAATGATCCGAGATTTTCGGGGGAGATGCCTATTTATACATAGGAGGAGCTAGGAGGCTCCAAATTGAGCACGGTTTTCGGCTACGTGATCGTGATCGAACGGCCGAGATGATGGAGGGGGTTTTAGTGGGTTTTGGGCCACTTTGGAAGGGTGTTGGGCTGCAACACACATGAGGCCTTTACGTTCCCTCGGTTAATCGTTGGAGTATCAAACAAAGTCCAAATGGTACGAAACTTGACAGGTGGTCTACCGGTAGTAAACCAAGGCCGCTTGGAAAGTCCAGGTCCAATCCGAGAACGTTTAACACCCGCACACGAAAAGAGGTAAAAGGGGACACCGGAGGGCATAGGAGCGCCGGAATGCAAAACGGACAATGGGGAAAATGCTCGAATGCATGAGACGAACACGTATGCAAATGCGATGCACATGATGACATGACATGAGATGCATGACAAAGAAAAAAGCAACACGGAGACAAAACCTAACAATGAGGAAATATCATAACTTAGTGTGGGAAATGGCAAGAGTTGGAATACAAATATGGCTAGTTACATATGGGGCGTTACAACTCTCCACCACTATGAAAGGATCTTGTCCCGAGATCTAGGACTGGAAAAACTCCGGGTATTCGGAATGGAGGTGGTCCGCGCGTTCCCAGGTGGCTTCACGGTCGGAATGATGTGACCACTTCACTTTCAGGAATTTGATAGACTTGTTGCGAGTCTTGCGCTCAGTTTCTTCAAGAATAGCAACGGGATGCTCATGATAAGACAGGTCTTCTTGGAGATTAATCTCTTCAAAGGTTATGGTGCGATCAAGAGTCTTGAAACACTTGCGAAGCTGAGACACGTGAAACATGTCGTGCACGTTTGCAAAGTTGGATGGAAGATCAAGTTGATAGGCGAGATCGCCTCTTTTGCCAATGATCTTGAAAGGACCCACGTATCTAGGGGCAAGCTTCCCTTTGATACCGAAGCGACATGTACCTTTCATTGGATAGACGCGGAGGTAGACATGGTCTCCGATCTTGAAAGCCAAGTCACGGTGCTTGCTATCATAGTAACTCTTCTGGCGCGATTGCGCGGCTTTGAGATTTTCACGAATGACTTTGCACATTTTTCAGCCTCTGTGATCAAGTCATTGCCAAGAAGTTGGCATTCACCAGTCTTTGACCAGCTAAGAGGACTACGACACTTCCTGCCATACAAAATCTCGAATGGGGCCTTGCCCGAACTTGCTTGGAAGCTGTTGTTCTAGGAGAACTCGGCATATGGAAGGCAATCTTCCCACTTCATACCAACAAAATGACACAAGCCCTGAGCATATCTTCAAGAATCTAATTGACTCGCTTGACTTGGCCACTAGTTTGAGGATGAAAAGCTGTGCTGAAGCGAATGTTGGTGCCCATGGACTTCTGAAAGGAGTCCCAGAACTTAGAAGTGAAGATGCTTCCACGATCTGAAGATATCAACTTCGGAATGCAGTGGAGGGAGACAATCCTAGAGGTATATAGCTCTACCAACTGAGCTGCTGTGATTGATTCTTTGATAGGAAGAAAATGAGCCACTTTAGTGAGCTTGTCGATGACAACGAAGATAGTATCATTGCCACGCTTGGACTTGGGAAATCCAGTCACGAAGTCCATCTCAATATGGTCAAACTTCCATTATGGAATGGCAAGAGGTTGGAGGAGACCAACTGGTCATTGGTGTTCTGCCTTCACTCTTTTGCAGACATCACATTCATTCACGAACTGAGCAATCTCGCGCTTCATTCGAGTCCACTAATATGACTCTTTGTACTTCCAGGTTGAATAGAGAGGAGTGAATTGTGAGCCTCGTTCATAATGACTTTACGAAGGTCACCCTTAGGAACAACAATGCGATCCTCAAAGAATAGAGTATCCTTGTCATCAAGGTGATAGCACTTGTACTTAGGTTGGCTCTTGGCAATCCCAATCTTCACCTTCTTCACCATAGCATCAAGAAGTTGAGCCTCATGAATCTGATCTTCCAAAGTAGGAGATACTTGGAGGTTGGCAAGGAATCCTTGAGGAACAACTTGGAGATTAAGTTTTCGGAAAGCTTCACAAAGCTCTGGTTGATAGGGCTTAATAATCAAACTGTTGTAGTAAGCATTTCTGCTCAATGCGTCAGCAATTACATTGGCCTTGCCTGGAGTATATTCAACACTCGGATTATACTCTTGAATCATTTCGACCCTACGAGTCTGCCTGAGGTTGAGGTTGGGCTGAGTGAAGATGTACTTGAGACTCTTATGATCAGTGAATATGTCCACTTTTCTTCCCAACAAGAGATGTCTCCATGTTAAAAGAGCATGGACCACCGCTGCCAACTTGAGGTCATGAGTGGGGTAGTTCTTTTCGTTGGGCTTCAACTGGCGAGAGGTATAGGCGACAACTTTCTTCTCTTGCATTAGCACAGCACCGAGACATTGAAGGGAAGCATCACAGAAAACCGCAAACGATTTGGATTCATCAGGAGCAGTCAGAACTGGAGCTATGACTAACTTCTCTTTGAGGGTGTTGAAAGCGATGTCACATTCAGGCGACTAGACATACTTCACATGTTTCTGGAGAAGGATGGAAAGAGGCTTCGCGATCTTTGAGAAGTTCGCAATGAACCTTCGACAATAGCTTGCGAGCCCAATGATGCTGCAAAGTTGCTTCACATTCTGAGGCGGTTCCCAATTCACAATTCCAGACACCTTCTCAGGATTAATAGCTATGCCCTTGGCGGAGATGATATGCCCAAGGTAGATAACCTCATCGAGCCAAAACTCGCACTTCGAAAACTTCGCATAGAACTGATGTTCTCTGAGTTTATCCAGCACCAATCTCAAATGCTTGGCATGATCCTCCTTGTTCTTGGAAAAGACCAAAATGTCATCGAGATAGACCAAGACGAAGTCATTTGTGTAGGCGTTGAAGATGAAGTTCATCATGCGAGAGAATGTTGGAGGAGCGTTGACAAGGACGAAAGACATGACAGTGTATTCATATAAACCATAGCTTGTCCTGAATGCTGTCTTGGGGATATCTTCTTCACGAATGCGAATCTGATGATAGCCCATACGGAGGTCAAGCTTGGAGAATACTTGAGCACCTTTGAGTTGTTCGAAAAGCTCATTGATGTTGGGAAGTGGGTACTTGTTCTTTATGGTCTTCTTGTTCAATGGACGGTAGTCAACACAAATTCGGTCTGTTCCATCCTTCTTCTTGACAAAAGGAACACCACAACCCCATGGAGAAGAACTTGGTCGGATTAGACCCATACGCTCTTGAATATCGAGTTGTTTCTTCAGCTCCTTCAACTCTTCAGGTCCAAGCTTGTAAGGACGTTTGCAAATAGGTTCCGTTCCATGTTCAAGAATGATGACGAATTCAATTGGCCGGTGAGGAGGCATTCCTGGAAGCTCTTCTAGAAAGACGTCTTGATATTCACAAACGAAAGGAATCTGAGAGATGGCATCCAACTCGCCCTTCTCATTGAGAGAAAACAGTCGAATGGTATCATCACGAGAGGCAAAGACGATTACATCCTCAGACGAATGTGTCAATTGAATCTGCCTGGAAGCACAATCAAGTCGAGCCTTGTGCTTAGAAAGCCAGTCCATTCCGAGAATAAGATCAATATCTGAGTTACCAAGGACCATAGGAGAAGACAGGAACTTATAGTCGCCCAATGTGATAGAAACATCCGGAACAACATAGCTTGCGTGCAAGCATTTACCCGGTGAGACAACTGCTAACGGACTATGCTAATCTTGGAAAGCCAACTCATGCTTAGATGCAAATGGTCTCGAGATGAAACAATGCGATGCACCATTGTCAAAAAGAAATTTTGCAGGAATATCGTTAACAGGAAGGTTACCCATGATCACATCTGACGAGTCCTCTGCCTGAGCTGCGTTCATCATGTTGACCTTTGCAAACTTGGGATTATGCTTGACCACTGCGGTGCTGGCAGATCTCACAGGAGGAGGAGGAAGACGCCTCTGGTTGAAGCATTTGTTGGCATAGTGAACCTTCTGCCAACACTTGTTGCACGTAACCTCCGAGAGCGGACGGTGATACGGAGCACTTGATCTTGGAGCATGAGACGAAGTCTTGTTCTGAAAGCCTGGGTTGGGTGGGTGGGAAGATCCATTGCCACCTTTGCTCTTCTGCTGATAAGGCTGACGGAACGGAGGAGGAGGAGGCAACCAATACTTTTGCTGCTTAGTTGTCACTTGAGTTGAGGAAAAAGAAGGAGTCGCATCCCTGACTCTCTTCTTGGAAGCATCGCACTTGACCTGAGCGGTCTCTTGTTTCAGTGCCATGTTGTAGAATTCATCATACTTTTTTGGCTCAAAAAGCACAAGGGCAAGTTGCAGATCTTCTCTGAGGCCACCTCTGAACTGATAAATCATGCTCTTCTCGTCAGGGATGTCTTGCTTGGCGAAACGAGTGAGCCTCTGGAACAGGATGTTGTATTGGTAAACAGACAAGCTGCCTTGCTTCAGATTGCGGAACTCCTCACGCTTGCTCTCAACAACACTCCGAGGAATGTGGTGAGCTTTGAAGTCTTGGCGGAATTCATCCCAGGTAATCACACGACCTCCTCTAGAATCTTTGTATTGTTGATACCACTCTGCAGCATGGTCTTTGAGTTGGAACGAGGCAAACTTGACAAAGTCCTCAGGCCTGACGTTGCTGCACTCGAAATGTTTGCAGATATCCACGAGCCAATCATCAGCGTCTGTTGCCTCGACACAGTTACTGAAGGTCTTTGGCTGATTTGCGAGGAACTGGTTGAGTGTAGCAAACCGATTCTGATTGTTGCCATGGCCTTGATTTCCTTGGTTGCGCTCTTGCAAGAGTTGCATAAGCATGTGCATGTTGCGTTGGTAGCAGCCATCACAACTTGCCATGCCTCCGGAGGTGGAGGTGGTGGTGGCAGATCCGGATTCAGACGCGTTGGAGGAGCCATCTTAAAGAGGGTGACATCCGTTAGCATCTTGACAGACATATATTCAAGCTGAATCAAATGGACATGGTGCAATGGAATGAAATGAAGTGCACATCGAGACGAACAATTTGATATGCTACACGCCCAAAACAGAGCCATGGATGCAAAGTTATGATGCGATGAAGAAGCTAAAAATATTGGGACTTAGGGAAAAAACGAGGTCAACCTCCCAGATCTGGATCTAGGGTTCATGCACGCGGTACGAAGTTCGCCGGAGAGCTCGCTGGAGTTACTGTAGACGGCCAGAACAGTGCGGGGCGGCAACCGGACCTTGGAGCGGGCGGCGCGGGGTTGCCGGAGGGCGTCGGGGTGGCAGAGTTGCGGATGCGTCGGGGCGGCGCGGCGAGCCGGGAGGAGGCGCGGCGGCCGGGCGGCAGAGGCGGCGGTCTCCGGCGTCGAGGTAGGCGAGGCCGCGCCGGCGCCGGCGAGGCGGAGCGGGGCGGCGTGGCGAGCCGGGCGCTGTCGGGCAGGCGGCGGGGCGGAGCGGGCCGCGGGGGCCGGGGTTGGGCCCGGCGGGCCTCGGCAATGTGGGGCGCAGCGGTGGTTGGACGGGGGAGCGAGGCGGACGTGTCCGGCCCGATCGGACGCGTCCGGCGGCGGGAGGAGGAAGGAGACTAGGTTTAGGGTGGAAATGATCCGAGATTTTTGGGGGAGATGCCTATTTATACATAGGAGGAGCTAGGAGGCTCCAAATTGAGCACGGTTTTCGGCCACGCGATCGTGATCGAATGACCGAGTTGATGGAGGGGGTTTAGGTGGGTTTTGGGCCAGTTTGGAAGGGTGTTGGGCTGCAACACACAGGAGGCCTTTACGGTCCCTCGGTTAACCGTTGGAGTATCAAACGAAGTCCAAATGGTACGAAACTTGACAGGAGGTCTACGGTAGTAAACCAAGGCCGCTTGGCAAGTCTCGGTCCAATCCGAGAACGTTTAACACCCGCACATGAAAAGAGGTAAAAGGGGACACCGGAGGGCATAGGAGCGCCGGAATGCAAAACGGACAACAGGGAAAATGCTCGGATGCATGAGACAAACACATATGCAAATGCGATGCACATGATGACATGATATGAGATGCACGACAAACACAAAAGCAACACGGAGACAAAACCCAACAACGAGGAAATATCACAACTTAGTGCCGAAAATGGCAAGAGTTGGGATACAAATATGGTAAGTTACATATGGGGCGTTACACCTGAGCACCGCGACTCAGGGGCTCCTACTGGCCTTGACCACGGCATCACGACCTGCCATACTAGCGGCGGCTGAGCCTTGCTCAAGAGCTGGGTCCCAAGCACATAGATCACCCAAACAAGCGAGAGAGATGGAGTCAGTAGGAGTCCTGCCCGGGGCGCCATCAGGAGAAGGGCATAGCCTAACGTCGCACAAAAAGCTCTCCTCGCGGCAATGAAATTATCGCAAACCCGCCAAGATAAGTCACCTCGCTCGTGCAGGCGTGAACCTCATAATCGACACCTTTGTTTTGTGCGATCCTGTCACAGCCCCAGTTCATCCCTTGCTTGACTTTGCTTGTTCTTCATGCCATCATGTTTTAATTCCAAAGAAACTTGAAATGGGGATTGTTGAAACCCTAGCACCAAATGAAATTCACTAGGTTCAACTAAAAATATTCTCAGTGAATCCTAATGGTTTTCAAAAATGTTCATCATTTCTGGAAAATGCTGGAAGCAATAACCAGAGGTGTTGCACATTTTTCCATGACATATTTGGGCTCCGAATTAAATCATATTATATTTGCATTTGGGCATTTAAATGCTATAAAATATTTTAAATGCTCAAATAATCATAAACTAAAATGTTTACTGTTGGATATATTATAAACAGTAGCCATGATTAGTTTCATGATTTTTGGAAATGTCTTAGCATTTTAATTAAGTCAAAACAATTGCAGAAAAATAGAAAATAGAAACAATTTAGAAAAGAGAGACAAAACACGTACCTGGCCACCTACCTTTGCAGCCCACCAAGGCCGGCCCAGCTGGCTGGCCCAGCCCACCAGGGGCACGCTTGTCTTCCTCCCCTTGCCAGCGCACGAAGCAGCTCGGTGGCGAGCACCGACATCGTGCCTGGCCACCTCCTGCTTGCTGTCGCCTCCCCGACGTTGCCCTGGAGACGCCACGCGCCCCCCAGGCCCTCTCAACCTCTCCCCGAGCTCCCCACCTCCTCTGGCTCTCTCGCACGCAAACCACCGAGCGTTGTCGTCGCCGCCGACGAGCGCAACCGCGGCCATCGCCTCTCCCTCGCGCTCTCCATGTTGTCCAGAGGCTCCGCCTCGACGCCACGGAGCCCCAAGACGAAGCACGCGCCAGCGGAACGCCCGAAGCGACGCCATCATCCTCATCCTTGCTGTCGGACGCCGGAGATCCCCCTCGCCGCCCCGCTCGCTCCGGCGCCTCCCCGAGCTCGCTGACCTTCCCTACATGATCGCCGTGAGCTTCTGCTCCCAACCCGTCTCTCCTCCCACTCAATTCCTTCCTCTAACCCCACCGGCCACCGCGGCCGAAGCTCGCCGCCGCCTGCCTTGTCGTGCGCCGCCACTGCAGCCCGCGCCCATCATTGCTGGGCATGGCAATGAGCTCCTGGTGCTTCCAGGAGGCCGCCTATCCCTTTTGCCAGCTCGCCCGTGCCCCGTAGCACCGCTGCCCGCGTGTACCCGAGCGCCGCCGCCGCCCACCTCGACGCCGATGACGCTACAACCCTCCCCTGCAGCTGCCACTTGCACCATCCGACGTGCCTTGATGCGCTGCTTCCGTAGAGCCCAGCCGCGCCAGCTCCCGTCGCCGGAGTTGGCCGGACGGGCAACCCCGTCGTGTCCTGTTTAGCGCCGGCGGCTAACCGCCGTTTTGGATGACGTGGCACGTCATTAGCCGCTAATGACCCCGACTAATTAACCCCCTCTCTCACTGACACAAGGGCCCCATGCCTAATTAACATCGGGCTTATTTTCTATTTTGTTTAGTTTATAACCCAGCAGGACCCACCTGTCATTGACCTAGGATGCACTGGGTCACTGACCAGTGGACCCCACTGGTCAGGTTTGACCTGGATGGCGCCTGCTGACCTGCTGAGGTCAGCATGACGAAATGCTGATGCAATAATGTAATTTCTGGGTTTATTTCTATTCAGGAAATTCCACAAAATGTTATTAACTTCTAAAAATCATATAAAATCAACTGTAGCTCAGAATGAAATAATCTATATATGAAAAATTATCAGAAAAATTCAAGGAATCTCTTTATGGCATTTTCATGCATGTTAGAACAACTTATGGCTGCTGTTTAGGCCAATTCATATAAATGGAATTTAAACTCTCACACACGGAGTATGAATTTGAACCTAGGGTTCAAACCAACTCCATTTAACATGTTGCTAGTTGCATTAGCTCAAACCACAGCATATTGACATGTCATGATCATGCATCATATTGTGCATTGCATTGATTGTGTTTCTTTCTCTGTTGCCGGTATTTGTCCCCTCTCGATAGACGTGGTTTCGACGATGAGATCGATGACACCGATGAAGAACTATAATTATCTTCAGGAGTGCCAGGCAAGCAAAACCCCCTTGTTCATTCCGATACAAACCCACTCTCTCGCCCCTGCTCTCTTTTACTGCATTAGGACGACAACGATTCAACTGTTACATGCTGCGGTAGTCGAACCCCTTTCCTTTGCATGACCTGTCATTGTCACAGTAAATAGATGAAACCCACTAGCATGAGTAGGAGTTGTTTGAGCCCTGATGTGCCTACTCATTCATGTTTGCTTGTCATGCCTGCTATTGCTTAGAGTAGTGTCAGGTCTGATTCATCGGGGATGAATTGGAAAGTTGTGAACATGTCCTACTGTGTGTGAGCTAAGTGTGTGAACACGATTTGGTAAAGGTAGCGGTGAGAGGCCATGTAGGAGTACATGGTGGGTTGTCTCATTGAAACCATTCTTAGGAACTGAGTTCTGTGTTTGTGATCCATGAAATAGCTACTACCACACATTGGGCCCTGAAATATGACCCCGCTCGACTTACTGACCCCTCTTGTCCTTTGCCCAGGAACTGCAACTAGTTTCTGGTGTTTACAGGATATGTGTTGGCGGCCGTGCGTAGCGCTGAACCTAGGGGTGGGCTATGATGTGGTAGATACACCGTGGCCCGGTGTACCGGGCACCCGTTTGGTGTCTCGGGAACCCTGCACACATCGTTTGGGGCTGTAAGCGAAACTCCGGCCGGATCTCCTCGCGGATGGAACCCGAATAGGCGATAAACATGGACTAGAGACTTGTGCGGTTAGTCAGGTCGTGGTCTACACCCACGTCGGCTTTCGCTTGAAGTCTGCCGAGCACATGTCGTGTGCAGACGCTAAGTGGTGGAAACATGTGTGACGAAGTACACCCCTGCAGGGTATAAAACTATTCGAATAGCCGCGTACGCGGTAAAGGACTTCTGGGTTGCCTATAACAGTTCATAGACAAGTGAAAGTGGATACTCTATAATGCGCAAGATAAGCGTGAGTGCTATGGATGGCGTTCTCGTACGGAGACGGGAGCGGATCCATAGTGGTGCATTAATATGGTGAATATGTGGACTCGTGTGCGCCACCTCAAAAGAGTTACTTGCAGTCGTAGCTT
The DNA here is from genome assembly GCF_003073215.2 of Triticum urartu. Taxonomy (NCBI): domain Eukaryota; kingdom Viridiplantae; phylum Streptophyta; class Magnoliopsida; order Poales; family Poaceae; genus Triticum; species Triticum urartu. The sequence continues at coordinate 332,621,236 of NC_053027.1, read as the reverse complement.
AAGATAGCCACTGAGTCAAAGCTGGCTTGCTGCAGTTAAACTCCACCACCCCCTGTTGATACCGATGCATATGTAGCTAGTTCTGATGTAAGTCTTGCTGAGTACTTTTTTACTCACGTTTGCTTAATTTATGTTTTGTAGAGAGACTTCAGTCTCGCTAGTAGTTTCGCGTGGACTTCGACGTTTAGCTTGATACCTCAGCTACGATCTTGTTCCCTCGGCAGGATCTGGTAGATAGTCAGGCTTCTCAGCCTTTTTCATTTGTAGGTGTCTGTACCCAGACATGTTAAGCTTCCGCATGTGCCTTGATTTGTATGCTCTGAATGATGGGTCATGAGACCCATGTTTGTAATATCTCGCTCCTCGGAGCCTAATGAATGAATACTTGAGTTGTAGAGTTATGTTGTGATGCCATGTTGTATTTACACATATCGAGCATATTGTGTATATGATTGAAATGCTTGGTATGTGTGGGATCCGACAATCTAGTTGTTTATCCTTGGCAGCCTCTCTTATGGGGAAATGTAGTCTGGTGCTTCCATGAGCCATAGTAGTCCGCTACAGCCTAGTTCACCAGAGTCCTGCTAGCCCAGCACTACTACTCAGGACACTTAACTGGCCGGCATGTGTTTCACTTCGTTCCTGTGTCTGTCCCTTCGAGGAAATGTCACGCGGTGATATCCGGAGTCCTGCCGAGCCTGCTACAGCCCGGGTTCCCAGAGTCCTGTTAGCCCAGTGCTACAGCCCGGATTCACACGCTGCTGACCGACATGCTCGATGTGATTCATGTATGCCTGTCCCCATAGGTTAGTGCCACTTTGGGTTCACGACTAGCCATGTAGGCCCGGGTTCTCCGTCATATGGATGCTAGCGACACTATCATATACGTGAGCCAAAAGGCGTAAACGGTCCCGGGCCATGGTAAGGCGACACCCGTGGGAATACCGTGCGTGAGGCCGCAAAGTGATATGAGGTGTTACCGGCTAGATCAATGTGACTTGGAATTGGGGTCCTGACAGATCTCGCTCGGGCAAGGAAACTTCCCTCTTAGTCTTCCGGAAGCTGCTTGTGCACTAAAGGGAGCCCCACGAGCACCGCGCCTCGTGGGCTCTTACTGGAGCTCGTGCCGCTCACCTCCTGGCCTTGACCACGGCATCGCAACCTGGCATACCAGCGGTGGCTGAAGCTTGCCTCGGTATTTGGTCCTGTCAGCGTAGAGGACTAAGCTTCCGCGAGAGTAAAAGGGGGGAACCATGCCAAAGTGAGAAACGCAAACGCATCATAAGTAGGAGACACAAACATTAAGGCAAAAGTGGATGGCGTGCCTCCCCTCCGAGCGACAGGCGCGGGTGATCGCGCCCCATCCATGGGTCATGAAGACGTTGCCGGAGTGGACGACCTCGACCTCCACCACTGAAGCTTGGCTGCAGCAGCCATCGTGCTACAACCACAACTCGACGGGCCCCTTTGGCGGTATCTCCCCTACTAGAGACCGTGGCAGCCGGATCCACGTGCGCGGTGGCATTGACGTCCATACTACGAACTCGCAGGCCATGTCGTGTGCATGGGAATACAGGCAAGGTGGTCGCATGGCTACCGCTTGTGCCCCTCCACGGCTCTGTCCCCCACGGCTCCTGCGGCCGCTTCCGTGGGCGGAGCTATGCGCGTGAACATCGGCATGGACTATGAAGCCTGGTGGAGCGCGTTTGTGCCAAGGTCGTGTTGCCATGGGCGCCTCGATGGCGTCGTGAGGGCAATCGTGCCTTTTTTCGGCGGGAGCAGTTCAAGCTCGACCTAAAGGGTTTTTCCTTTCTCCATGGTGTATAACCTCCACACTGGCGCCATGGACGCTCTGGCAAGATGGCATGACTAAGAAGAAGAAGGAGTGAGAAGCAAGAAGATGAAGATGGACTGGGGGCTCCGCCTCCTCTTCCCTTTATAGCCAAAGGGAGGCTAACCACTGGCCTCTCACGCTCCAAGCAATGATGGTCTTTCTGCATGCGTCAGGAAGTTGCCAAGGCAGCATGGGGAAGTGGAGAAGCCCATGTATCATCAAGCGCCATGTGTCAGCTCGGTCCACGAGCGATTCGGGCCTACGGTGCTTCACCCTTGCCCTTTGGCTTCACCTCGAAGCCAAGTCCGAGTGCGCCTTAGGCCCGGGGGCTACTGTCGGCGTTCTAGGAACTAGGGTACCCAGACTTGCCTGCATGCGGCCCATGTGCGGCTCCACTGATGGCCTGGTATGACCCATCTACAACAAACTGGACAAGACCCTCGTGAGGGGCGAAGCCTCGCGAGGCAGACGACACCAAGACCTCCGGAGGGAGCGGCCACCCCAGGCGGCCTCCTGAGGAGCGGAGATTTCTATGCAGGTGCCCAATCTCATGAGGTTGCGGTGACGCAAGCCATGAGGACCGAGGCCAGGCAAGCGCTAGCGGGCGCACAGGAGATAATTTTGTCTTTGGTGCTAAAGAGGCAAGGACGGGCATGGGTTCCCGAGGACTCAGGCAAATGTTTCCATTCTAGTGCAATGAGACCAGGACCACCAGGATGGATGTCATCGTCGAGCCCACCATAGCGTCACAACCAGAAACTTTGCAAGCGAAGACCACCTTTCGTCAGGATAAGATCTACTAGTTGTCCCCTTTCAAATTGGCCATTGTGGGATCCCTCCCCACTTATGTTTTGAGGGAAGAGGACCGAGGCCACTATAAGTATAGGTTAGCCACCACCATAGCGGGGGATCCCCCCTTCCACCCTCATCAGAGCAGACCTCGCGAGGTTGTTCTTCCCTTGTACTTGTTCATCCTGAGCCCCTCATGAGGCAAATCCACCAGAAAGCAGGAGTAGGGTCTTACACCGCAAGGTGGCCCGAACCTGGGTAAACTGTTGCGTCCATCTTCTTCCTTGTCCTTCGAGCTAGGCCGTGGGGGTGATGAGCTGGTTGGTCGGAGAGGTTAGGTTCTTCGCACACGCCCTAGAGTTCAAACCTTCCTTGCGTCTGCGAAGCCCCGAATCTGCCAGTAACCAAGAAGAGATAAAATAATTTTGTTCATATGGCTTTTACTTGTCCATTCTAAGGGTTACGACCTACAGTCAATATGGGCTCTCATACCATCTGTAACGACCCGAACCTGGTAGATTTGATGTCTCTCTGCTCACTGTGCTAGTCCCTGGATCAATAGCTAGCACACACAGTACAAGATGTAATATCAAGAATAAACCACATGTCATAATATTACATCATAGATCCAGAATTTATTATAATACATACCTGTGTAGCTCAAGGCTAGCATACAAAGAAAACACAGTGGAAAAGCAAGTAAAGTCTTCATGAAATCCATCAACACCACAGGCAAATGTCGAGTATAGACATTGTAACCCCACATTGTATCACTCACCCGTCATATAAAATCTGCAACATGAAACGTTGCAGCCACAAAGGGTCAGTACATTGAATGTAGTGCCAAGTCACACAGGGAATTATACCACAAACCTACATCTATATGCAGGGTATATCAACAGGATATTGTAGTGGTTGTTTTGTGCAAAAGCTAATTTTCCCTAATAGCTACATGATTTAATAGTGAAATTTTAATTTGTTTTGCTGCAATTAATACATATGGTTGAACTGGGCAACATGATACCAACCTATACCCATTATTAAGTTTCCCAACAAATTTATTAAGTGTTACATCTATCAAGAGCTGCTCAAAATTGTCCATAATATGGGACACAACTAATCATGGTTAGTTTATACACTCTGTAAGGTCTGCACACTTTACCCACTGGACTCATCCCGAAGATTGGGACAAAGACTTTCAGAAGCAGTCGACTAGTCCCAAAGGAGGCTCGTCCCATCTATTTATAACTACATCTGTGGAACATCCGGGTAAGGTTTCCACAACTGATCAACTAAGTCAGATCCCATATAGCCAGTGGCTGTACATGGAAGCTACTAGTCACTAAGTCTGTCTAATCTTTTTTAGCCTAGACGACACCCATTTACATTCAGAGGGTATAAACCATGATGTTCTTGAAACGACCCAACAATACCATTCGAGCGCACTTAGCCATTGTCATTCTATGATGCAACCCTGTCCGTCTATAGGTGAATTATATATTTTTTTTACTCAAATTATATTATATATAGTCCTGACATAATCTTGATGAATACGCGAACCAATCCCCGTCTACATAGCATAGAAAGAACACACTACCATGGTCTACAAAAGGCTATACTAAGAAGAAACTTGCTAGCAGTAGCCTACTACCATAATACTCCTACACATGCATAATATAATATGGTGATAAATGATTACATGCATAAAAAATAGGAAGAAGGATGATCGAAGTGTAATTTGCCTGGTACGTTTGATGGAGTGCTTCACACTCACAATCCTGATAATTCTACCCATCACGCTCCATGCAATCTATTACGAATCAAAGAATCCAAATCAATAACCATGCCATATACAAGAACCAAAAGAACAACAAAACAAATATGGCAAGATTGAACAACATCAATATAGTTGGGCTTAATATATAATATAGGTGTGCATGGTGCTATAAGGTGACACATGAACGAAATCAACTCAATAGAGTTAATAGAGGATGAACTATTGCTATACAAGATTACATCAAAGATAGTATAGAAGGGTGGCCAAGAGTATATGGAACATGACATAAATGTTGTTGGAATGATTGCATATGACATACAAGAATTCACTTGCAAGAAGAATTTATGGAATAGGAACAGTACAATGCAAGTTATAGCGGAACAAAGTTTGAATTAAATTTAAATTCAAACAGTCCAAAAGTATTTTAAGTTTGAGTTTACAGGATTTGACCAGCAAGTATTTGGTACAACTATTCGTAGGCAATAAGAATCAATTGAATAGGATTTACATTTTGCAAGATATGGCCTCCGGAAGAGTGAATTCAAATTTGAATAAATTCAAATTCGAACAGTTCAAACGTGTGTAATTTTGGTTCTACCATATTCTCCTAGTCACTACGAGTACACAGGAAAAAGAATCGATGAATTTGTATATATAGACCAAGAGATATAGCTAATTGAAATAAGGTGAACAATCTGTAAAAAGACAAAAAGAAAAGTCTTTTTTACTACTACTACGACTACTGTAGCACACTGCCACATGGCAAGATCTGATTCGCTGGTACCTGTTCGCAGCGAATAGGAAAAATGGTCGTCCGGTATTAGAGACAAAGAACGCAGAAGCGAGACTCACCATGATGAGGGGAAAACAGCAGCGGGTTCTGGCGGGGCGGGGGTGCTCCTCCGGCGGTCCTCCGGTGAAGGAGAGCTGCAGCTCTACGAGGGGATGTGGAGGTAGTCCTGGTTGAGGCACGGCGAAGCAGGGTGTCCTCTGTTGGCGGCGGCGGCGGTGATCTAGTACGAGTCGTAGCGCTTAATCCGGTGCTCCCCTCTGCAGAATAGAGGTTCAAGGAGATGTAGTAGATCATGGCAAAGACAACTGAGGGAGTCCTGGATTAGGGAGTGTCCGGATAGCCGGACTATAACCTTTGGCCGGACTCTTGGACTATGAAGATACAAGATTGAAGATTTCGTCCCGTGTCCGGATGGGACTTTCCTTGGCGTGGAAGGCAAGCTAAGCGATACAGATATGTAGATCTCCTCCCATTGTAACCGACTCTGTGTAACCCTAGCCCTCTCCGTTGTCTATAGAAACCGTAGGCTTTTAGTCCATAGGACGAATAACAATCATACCATAGGCTAGCTTCTAGGGTTTAGCCTCTCTGATCTCGTGGTAGATCTACTCTTGTACTACCCATATCATCAATATTAATCAAGCAGGACATAGGGTTTCACCTCCATCAAGAGGGCCCGAACCCGGGCAAAACAATGTGTCCCCTGCCTCCTATTACCATCCGACCTAGACGCACAGTTCGGGACCCCCTACCCGAGATCCGCCGGTTTTGACACCGACATTGGTGCTTTCATTGAGAGTTCCTCTATGTCGTCACCTTTAGGCCCGATGGCTCCTCCGATCTTCAACAAAGATGCGGTCCAGGGTGAGACCTTTCTCCTCGGACAGATCTTCGTATTCAGCGGCTTTGCACTGCGGGCTAATTCGCTTGGCCATCTGGAGCAGATCGAAAGCTACGCCCCTGGCCATCAGGTCAGATTTGGAAGTTTGAACTACACGGCCGACATCCGCGGAGACTTGATCTTCGACGGCTTCGAGCCACAGCCGGGCGCGCCGCACTGTCACGATGGGTATGACCTAGCTCTGCAGCCGAACAGTACCCTAGAGGCCGCGCCCGCATCAGCTCCGACCCTTATCTCGGAGCAAACTGTGCCGATCGAGGACGGTGGCTAGACACCGCCTCAGGGGCTGCAGTCTCAACGGCGATCGACCCGAACACCAGCCTCATCCTCTACAAAGCCTATGACTCCAAGGTGCCGGACTCTTTTTCGGACTCCAAACCTTCCGCGCCCCTGCCAATCGAATCTGATTGGGCGCCGATCATGGAATTCACCGCCGCTGATATCTTTCAGCACTCGCCCTTCGGCAACATTCTGAATTCATAAGGTCTCTCTCTTTGTCAGGAGAGCCCTGGCCGGACTATGGCCAACAGGATTGGGATGTGGACGACGAAGAAATTCGACGCCCACCCACCACCCACTTCGTAGCCACTGTCGATGATTTAACCGACATGCTCGACTTCGACTCCGAAGACAACGATAGTATGGACGAGGATGTAGGAGACGAACATGAACCAGCGCCTATAGGGCACTGGAAAGCCACCTCATCATACGATATATACATGGTGGATACACCCAAAGAAGGCAATGGCGACGAGATAGTGGAGGATGACCCCTCCAAGAAGTAACCCAAGCGCCGACGTCAGCGGTGCCGCTCTAAGTCCTGCCAAAGCAAAAGTGGTGATACCGGCACAGGAGATAATAATACTCCGGATAGTGCCGAAGACAACAAAAATCCTCTCCAGCAAGACTTAGAACAGGAGAATGGAGGAGCCAGCCCTCCTGAGAGAGCGGCAGATGGAGAAGAGGAGGATGATAATTACATGCCCCCTCCGAAGACGAGGCAAGCCTCGGCGACGACGAATTCGCTATGCCAGAGGATCCCGTCGAACAAGAGCGCTTCAAACGCCGGCTTATAGCCACAGCAAATAGCCTTAAGAAAAAACAGCAGCAGCTTCAAGCTGATCAGGATCTGCTAGCTCACAGATGGACTGAAGTCCTCGCGGCCGAGGAATATAAACTCGAGCACCCCTCCAAGAGTTACCCAAAGTGCAGGTTGCTACCTCGACTGGAGGAAGAAGCGTATGATACGGCTGATCGGTCACCTCGTGGCCGCGATAGAGAGGCATTCCAGCCAAAAACTCAGCATCCACCCCGACCACATTCAAATAAAAAGGCATGGGGAGATACGCCAGACCTGCGAGACATATTGGAGGACAAAGCAAAGCATGCAAGATTGATCTACGGATCACGAGGGCGCGCCACTCTACGGGACGATAAACGTCACGCCGGATACAGTAAAAGCAAATCCGGTCGGGCCGAACACAGCGGGCAAGACCCATTCGAGCTGCGTCGCGATATAGCCCAATACAGAGGCGCTGCACACCCCTTATGCTTCACAGACGAAGTAATGGATCATCAAATCCCAGAAGGTTTCAAACCTGTAAATATTGAATCATATGATGGCACAATAGGTCCTGCAGTATGGATCGAGGATTTCCTCCTCCACATCCACATGGCCCGCGATGACGACGTACACGCCATCAAATACCTCCCACTAAAGCTCAAGGGACCAGCACGACATTGGCTTAACAGCTTGCCAGCCGAGTCCATCAGCTGTTGGGAAGATCTGGAAGCCGCATTCCTCAACAACTTTCCGGGCACTTATGTGCAACCACCAGACGCCGATGACCTGAGCCACATAATTTAGCAGCCAGAAGAATCTGCCAGACAATTCGGGACACGGTTCCTACCAAGAAAAATCAAATCATCAACTGTCTGGACACAGAGGCCCTAGCAGCCTTCAAGCATAACATCCGTGACGAGTGGCTTGCCCGACACCTTGGACAGGAAAAGCCGAAATCTATGGCAGCCCTCACGACACTCATGACCCGCTTTTGCGCGGGAGAAGACAACTGGCTGGCTCATAGCAATAACATGACCAAGAGCCCTGGTAATTCGGATACCAAGGACAGCAATGGCAGGTCGTGTCGCAACAAGCACAAGCGCCGCATTAACAGCGACAACACTGAAGATACGGCAGTTAATGCCGGATTCAGAGGCTCTAAGCCCGGTCAACGGAAAAAGCCATTCAAGAGGAACACTCTGGGCCCGTCCAGTTTGGACCGTATACTCGATCGCTCGTGCCAGATACATGGCACCCCCGAAAAACCAGCCAATCACACCAACAGGGATTGTTGGGTGTTCAAGCAAGCCAGCAAGTTAAATGCCGAACACAAAGACAAGGGGCTGCACAGCGACGAGGACGAAGAGCCCCGGCCGCCGAACAATAGGGGACAGAAGGGCTTCCCCCCACAAGTGCGGACGGTGAACATGATATACGCAACCCACATCCCCAAAAGGGAGCGGAAGCGTGCACTCAGGGACGTATACGCATTGGAGCCAGTCACCCCAAAGTTCAACCCATGGTCCTCCTGCCCGATCACTTTTGATCGAATGGACCACCCCACTAGCATCCACCGGGGCGGATTCGCCGCATTGGTTCTAGACCCAATCATTGACAGATTTCACCTCACTAGAGTCCTTATGGACGGCGGCAGCAGCCTGAACCTGCTTTATCAGGATACAGTGCGGAAAATGGGCATAGATCCCTCAAGGATTAAACCAACAAAAACAACCTTTAAAGGCGTCATACCAGGTGTAGAGGCCAACTGTATAGGCTCAGTTACACTTGAAGTGGTCTTCGGATCCCCGGATAATACGAAGCGAAGAGTTAATCTTTGACATAGTCCCGTTCCGCAGTGGCTATCACGCACTGCTCGGACGAACCGCATTTGCAAAGTTCAATGCGGCGCCACACTACGCATATCTCAATCTCAAGATTCCAGGCTCTCGAGGAGTCATTACGGTCAATGGAAACACCGAACGCTCTCTCCGAACGGTGGAGCACACGACGGCCCTCGCAGCGGAAGTACAAAGCAGCCTCTCAAGGCAATTCTCCAGTCCGGCTATTAAACGTCCACACACCGTCAAGCGCGCCCGGAGTAACCTACAACAAGACCGCCTGGCATGTTCCGAGCAAGCGTAGCAATACGACCCCAACCCTAGCCCTCGCGAAACTACGAAATCAGTACTACGCGTACATAACTACGCTCTGAAAATACCATGGGCACAGGGGGAGGGGCACGACCACGGCACGCCCAAAAATGCGGCTCAACCGCACTAGGGGCTCCTGATTTTGTCATTATTTCCTACTTTCAGGACTCCACTCTTCGGAAGGCCTGTCCGGCAGTACAACCGCCGAACACACGATGCAATAACCAAGGTGGCAGAAAGCTACGTCGAATTCCCAGGTGGTCTCTATAACGAGCAAAATATCTGTCTTACATACCGTCTCGTAGCTCGCCCCTGGAGGGGGACATGTCAAATAGTCCCATCTCTTGCTTATCGCACTATTTGTATCATTCTGCTTTAATGCACCTTTTTGAATAAACAATGCATAACATCACGACTATTATTGCATTCTTGTTATATATATATGTGCGTTCATTAACGACGCCTTGCAACCGTACACTTTGGTACGGCCAATACACCAGGGGCTTATGTACCCCACAATATGGTGTGAAAAGTCCGAACACTTTCACAAGTGCGGCACCCCGAACTTATAGCATTATATGCATCAGCTCCGAATCATGTCTTTGGTCAAATGTTGGGTTTGCCCGGCTCCTATGTTTTGGTACCTTACGTTCCGCTCTATCGGCTAAGGTAGCGCTAGGAGAACTACTGCGATTGTGCCCCGGTTCTGCCGGGCTGAGCACCTTAGTAGAGAAAGCTAAAACTGACTTTCATGATAAGGCGAGAGACTGGTCGTTGTTCGGCGAGGTTTTCGAGTCCCTAAAGACTTATGCCGCTTAGGGCGAGGGGCTGGCCCTGTCCGGCTTAAAGGCGTGTATTGCGCCCCGAATTCGGCCTTCCGAATACGAGGGGCTTCGCCGAAATTTAAAATTATAGAATTCTATGGCTAAGTGAGAGTGATAAAGCATTATTAGTCATGTTGCCTTGTTCGTTGTGCTGAGCACCTCCCTCGAAGGACCCAAACATGGGAACAAGAGTGCTCAGGTTTATCCCGAACACCCCAGCACTCGTGGCATGGGGGAAGAAGCCGAGGGCTAGCCATCTCTCAGATTGGATAAACAGCCAAACATAAGGTAATATATTAAATTCACACAAGCGTTGCATAGCTCATATGAAACAAGTTTTCATCATACAGGATCACACGAGCAAGTTTACTCAAATATTACATCCTTGGAACATTCGTCCGCTACAAGACGGGCACCCTTCTGGACACCCTCATAATAAATTTCGGGGGTGTCACATCCCTACTTCTAGTCTGCTCTGGGTTAGCTAGTCTTGTGTTGCATCATGTTTAAATTTCTCTTAAACCTGAAATGGGGATCAATAAACCCCAGCACCCCCCTGAAAATACCAGGTTCAACTGAAAAACATTTCAATGAATCGAAAATGCCTTTCACAAATGTTCATCATTTTTGAATTGGTCTAGAACCTCTCCCAAAAATGGTGCACATTTTCTAGGCCATTCTGGATTTTTGAATTAAATTATGGAGCAGTTTCATGATTTTTGGAGATACGCTGTCATTTTTAATAAAGCCAAACACAATTACAGAGAATAGAAAACATAAAAGGAATGATAGAGAGAGGAGGAAACCTTACCTGGCGGTTACCTCCTGGCAGCCCACCTGGCCCAGCCCACCGCAGTCGCCACCGTCTTCAACCTCCTACCAGTAGGCAGGAGGGCGTGTGCCCGACGCGCGCCAGCACGCGCGCGCCACCTCCTGCTTGCTGCCGCCTTCCCGACGTCGCCCTGGAGATGCCACGCACCTCTCTGCCTCTCTCTCGCTCCCTGGTTCTCTCCCCCCCTCGCTCCTCTGCTTTCCCTCCCCATGGCCGAGCATGCCCACCGCCACCGACGTCGTTCGCCGTGGCCAGAGCCACTGCCCCGCCTCTCCTCGTGTCTAGAAGAACCGCCCCGTCGCCCTACTCCTCCTCGCCGAGCCGCACGAGTCGAGAAGCCCTGCTTCATCCTGAACGCAGTCGTCTTCTTCCACGGGATCCGGTGATCCCCTTCGTCGCTCCATCGTCTGCAAGCCTTCCCCGAGCCTGACGAGTACTTCAATCGACGTGCTGTGAGCCTCCAGTCACTTTCCCCCTAACGTCGCGTCCTTTTGCACACCGTAGCCATCGTGTTCATCGAGGCCGAAGCTCACCTCTGCGCGAGCTCGTCGCCGGCGTCAGTCCGGTGACCCTTGGGTCATGCTAGCATGCCCAACAGCCTCGTTAGCACGTGCAGCTGCCGTAGATGCCAAGCAATGCACGCCTTGCTCACCGTAGCGACGAATCCGTCGACGCCCGAGCTCCGGTCGCCGCTGACCTCGGCGCCGTCGTCGTTTCCGGCCGCCCAAGCAGGTGCTGCTTGCACCGTTGGATGCACGCGTTCTCTGGAAACGCGTAGCTGCCCTTCGCCGCGGGTTTGGTCACCCATGGGCGAAACCCGAGCCGTTGCGCCGTCACTGACCTCGCCGGTGGCTAACTCCGGCTGTGCTGACGTGGCACAGCCATTAGCAGCTAATTGCGCCATTAATTAACCTCCGGTGAAACTGACAGCCAGGCCCCACATCCTAACTAACTGGCTAACTAAACTAGATTAAGTTTAATCTAATTACCCTGGACCCACATGTCAGCATTGACTGTGCTGACGTGTCCGTTGACCAGGTCCCACCTGTCATTGACACGAAACAGCACTATGTCACTGACTAGTGGACCCCACTGGTCAGGTTTGACCTGGACCGTGCCCCGTTGACCTGCTGACATCATGATGATGTTAGGCTGACGCAGTAATCTGTTTTTTGGATTATAAATAAATCAGAAATGATTTATTTATTTCAGAATATATCCTAAACTTCTAAAAATCATATAAAATCAACCGTAACTCCAAATGAAATAAATTATATATGAAAAATTATCAGAAAAATTCAAGGAATCCATCTGTACCATTTTCATGCATGTTAGAACAACTTAAGGCCACTGTTTAGGACAAATCAAATCAATGGTATTTAAATAGCCACATGTGGAGTTTGAATTTGAACTTTGGGTTCAAACCAACTTCATTTAATTGTGTTGCTAGTTGCATTAGCTCAATCAACAACATATTGCCATGTCATTATCATGCATCATGTTGTGCATTGCATTGACTGTGTTCCTTCTCTCTTGTCGGTGGTAGTCCCCTCTCGATAGACGTTGTACCGACGCTGTGATCGTTGACACTGATGAAGACCCGGATATCTTCAGAAGTGCCAGCCAAGCAAAACCCCCCTTGTTCATTCCGATACAATCCCACTCTCTCGCTCCTCCTCTCTTTTACTGCATTAGGTCAACAACGATTCATCTGTTACTTGCTGCGGTAGTTGAACCCCTTTCCTCTGCATGACCTGTCATTGCCACAGTAAATAGATGAAGCCCACTAGCATGAGTAGGAGTTGTTTGAGCCCTGATGTGCCTACTCATTCATGCTTGTTTGTCATGCCTGCTATTGCATAGAGTTGTGTCAGGTCTGATTCATCGGGAATGAATCGGAGATGTGTGAACATGTCCTACTGTCTGTGAGCTAAGTGTGTGAACACGTTCTGGTAAAGTGTCAGGACCCCGATTCCAAGCCACATCGATCTAGCCGGTAACACCTCATATCACTTTGCGGCCTCACGCACGGTATCCCACGGGTGTCGCCTTACCATGGCCCGGGACCGTTTGGGCCTTTTGGCTCACGTATATGATAGTGTCGCTAGCATCCATATGAGAGAGAACCCGGGCCGACATGGCTAGTCGTGAACCCAAAGCGGCACAGACCTATGGAGACAGGCATACATGAATCACATCGAGCATGTCGGTCATCAGCGAGTGATTCCGGGCTGCACCACTGGGCTAACAGGACTCCGGGGAACCCGGGCTATAGCAGGCTAGGCAGGACTCCGGATATCACCGCGTGACATTTCCCCGAAGGGATAGACATAGGAACAAAGTGAAACACATGCCGGCCAGTCAAGTGTCCTGAGCGGGTCTGGAAGGGGGTTGGCATTTAGGGAGTAAAGTTGGCGCTTGGCCACTCGAGTTAAGACATTGACTCTCTTGCCCGATGGGTGAGTAAGTTGAACGGTTCTAGTGGCACAATCAATCTTAGCATAATGAGCTGACATCCAGTCGATACCCAAGATGATGTTTATGTCCGAGGACTTGAGAGCTATTAAGGATGCAAGGAAGACAAGTCTATCGACAAGAATTTCGTTCCCATGGCTTACTCTAGAAGTTTGCCATTTGGAACCCGGAGTTTGAATTACCATGGAAGTGGGCATGTCATAGAATGTCGTGTTATGCAATCGAGCATATTTCTCGGATATGAATGAATGAGATGCTCCAGTATCGAAAAGAACAGATGCCGGATGGCAGTTAACAAGGAGCGTACCAAGGACGACGTTGGGATCCTCATGAGCCTCCTCGGCTGAAACATAGTTGACATGGCCACGGGCAGTGGTGGCCGGATTGGCGTAGAATGTCTTTCCCGCGGGCTTACCACGGCCAACGGACTTTCCAGTTTGATTGGGGTTGTTGTTCTGGGGACACTCTCGACTATAGTGACCCGGCCCTCCACACTTGAAGCATGTCACCACATTGGGGCGTGGAGCAGCATTAGCAGCGGGGCCACCATAAGGCTTGGGCGGTGCAAACTGCTGGTTGGGACGAGGCACCTCAAAGGATGGCCTCGGGATGAACCTGGGTGGCAGTGCCGTGCTTGGGATCCACACCCGGCGCTTCTGAGCTCCAGAGCGGGATTAAGAGCCAAAATCACGGGAGTGCTTGCATGAAGCGTCATAGTCAGTCTGGCATGTCTCAGCACTCATGGCTTTATTGACCAACTTCTGAAAGGAGGTGCACTCGTGCAGACGAAGATCGCGGCGAAGCTCGGGGCTAAGTCCCTTGCGGAACCTTGCCTGCTTCTTAGCGTCAGTAGATACCTCTTTAGGGGCATAGCGTGCCAGATTCCCAAATTCACGACTATACGCATCCACAGTCAGTCTTCCTTGGGTGAAATTGCAGAACTCCTCCCTCTTGCGATCCATGAGACCTTCCGGAATGTGATGCTCACGGAAAGCCTCACTGAATTCAGCCCAAGTAGTGATTTGGCTGACCGGGCACATAGCTTCGAAGTTTTCCCACCAAAAGCTAGCAGGGCCTTCGAGGTGATAGGCAGCATAAGTAACCTTGTCGGCTTCGGCTACGTTGGCAGAACGTAGCTTGTGGGTGATGCTGCGAAGCCAGTCATCCGCGTCGAGGGGCTTGACGGAATGGTTAAACTTTGGTGGGTACAACTTGTAAAGTCATTGATTGACACTAGGTCATTTCACTGATGGCGTGCAGTGTTCTGCTCAATCCGCTCTAGCAGGCGGTTAGTCTCACGCTTGTTTCTTTCCTCCTCCAGCATCACTTCGGCCAGAGAAGGCGGGTGAGGCAGATTTTCACCCCTAGCTGCACTGGCTTCCCCCTGCTCCGAGGCAGCAGGGTTGCTGCGGGTGTTGACCATCCTAGGAGAAAACAAGACAACGGTTTAGACAATGATGGCTCAAACTTAGCAAGGAAGTGCAGAATGTAATGGATATCACGGAATGCAGAGATGTTCATCCGTATGTCATGGTAATATAAAACTGCCATATATTTACCAACGGTCATACACATCATACATAGTTTAGTACAAGCCCAGGCTACAGTACAACTATGATGAAGGGCGTTACATCTCATCGGAGGCACTCCAAGCTCCTATACATTATTTGTCTACACCTCCGGAATTGATTACATACAAAGTCATATTCCACAAGTCACGCAGGACAGTGGAGGTACAACTACTACAATACTAGTGATACTACTACTAACTCAGATAGTTCCGTAGTAGTCCTCATAGAAGTCACCTCCATAGCCTGGAAGTTCAACGTGATCATCCGGGAACAGACGGTCCTGAGGAGCCTGTGGACCATAGGGGCTAGGATGAGGTCTTGGACCAACAAACGGTGGCCTGCGGGGACCACAGGGTGGGGTGATGCCTCCCACATCACGCCAATCCACCATGTCTGGCAGAGCAGATCTCACAGGATACAGATCCCTTGTATCCATACATCCAGCTTGCACCGCAGGTGCAAACCGAGTCAATGTGGCCCAATGATCAGCACGGGTATTGAAAAGCTCCAGCCTCAAGGCCCGGTTCTCTCAGTCCTTATCTTCGAGCATCTCGGTAGTGGTACGAGTTAATGAGTCCTCCTGAGTGGAGTCAGCATAGATAGCCTGAAGATACCCTTGCGCTCACGGAAGTGAAGCTGGCATGTAACGGAAGTCGGTGTTCCGAAGCAGGCCAGTTCGGACTCGCATGATGGTCATCATGGAATAGGCAGCATCCTGCACAGCCATCTCAACAGTAACCCCGAGTCCATAGGAACAGTGAAGGGGCTCGGTAGATCCAGGATAAGAAGGAAATATCCTGACGGTGCAGAAATATTGGCTTTGATTAAAGTCGCAGAACTGCACTTCGATAGTGTATTCGGGATACCCGTCTCAATCATTACCCGGACTAACATAGCAGTATGACCGGGCACGTCGAGGCACCGGGTCAGGCGAACCACTTGGTTTTGAACATGGTTGGCCATCTGAAAGCACAACCACAATGCAAAGACACTAGAATTTCTAGGGAAAATTGGACAGCATAACAGTTGTAAATGCTCAGAAAAAGATTTGAGACATCCACAACAGTTTGCAATACCCCTCAACAGCATCATATCAAGGTTCTGATTCAATTAGCAACATACTAAGAATAGTAGAAACTGATCTGGGACTTGTAACAACAATCCTATAAGCTACTACGGATTAGTAACACGTGAACCTGATAGAAGAAGAGAGCCTAGTCCTTAACCCACGTTGAATGAGAAGAGAATGACTCAGATCAGAGGCATAGGGTAAAGGAGTAAAAGAGCCTTACGTTCCCTCCCACAATCAATTCCCCTACATATAACTAAAGCATTTCTAGACTCGACATCGACCAGTTTGGCTCAACGAACCTACAGGCAGTCCGGCTCTGATGCCAACGCTGTCAGGACCCTGATTCCAAGCCACATCGATCTAGCCGGTAAGACCTCATATCACTTTGCGGCCTCACGCACGGTATCCCACGGGTGTCGCCTTACCATGGCCTGGGACCGTTTGCGCCTTTTGGCTCACGTATATGATAGTGTCGCTAGCATCCATATGACAGAGAACCCGGGCCGACATGGCTAGTCGTGAACCCAAAGCGGCACAGACCTATGGAGACAGGCATACATGAATCACATCGAGCATGTCGGTCATAAACGACTGATTCTGGGTTGTACCACTGGGCTAACAGGACTCCAGGGAACCCGGGCTGTAGTAGGCTAGGCAGGACTCCGGATATCACGGCGTGACATTTCCCCGAAGGGATAGACATAGGAACGAAGTGAAACACATGCCGGCCAGTCAAGTGTCCTGAGCAGTAGTGCTGGGCTAGCAGGACTCCGGTGAACCGGGCTGTAGCGGACTACTATGGCTCGAGGAACACTAGACTACATTTCCCCATAAGAAAGGCTGCCAAGGATAAACAACTAGATTGTCGGATCCCACTCATACCAAGCATTTCAATCATACACACAATATGCCCGATATGAGTACATACAACATGGCATCACAACAAAACTATACAACTCAAGTACTTTATTTGAAGGCTCTAGAGAGCCATACATAACATGTTCATACAGATAGGGGTCACATGACCCGACACTCAAGTCATACAATCATACAAGCACATGCGGAACCAACTAGTCGGAGTACAGACTCTAGAAAGAAAGAAGGCTTCTCGAAGCCTGTCTATCTACATAGGGCCCTCCATGGCCAGGATCACCACCTGGGTGGCTAGTCACTCGTCGACATCAAGGTCTACGTAGAACCCATTAGAGGGGTTGGTGTTGTCGTCTGAATGTACTAATTAAGCAAACATGAGTACAAAGGTACTCAACAAGTCTTACATCAGAACCTAATATACATGCTCATTCTCAAGAAGGTGGTGGGGTTATTGCAGCAAGCCAGCTTTGACTCTTGGCTAAGCTATCCTACGGAACTTCATTAGTAAAATAGTTTTCGCACACGAGTCCACTACTCACCAACACAATACTCCACCGGGGATCCTCCCTCGTCATCCTACGAGAGGGCCATCCTCGGTACTCACACTTATCTTGAGTCTTTTAGTAGTATCCATTAACTTGTCTATGAACTGTATAGGCAACCAAGTAGTCCTTTGCCGCGGACGCGGCTATTCGAATAGTTTTATACCCTGCAGGGGTGTACTTCGTCACACATGTTTCCACCACTTAGCGTCTGCACATGACATGTGCTCGGCAGACTTCAAGCGAAAACCGACGTGGGTGTAGACCATGACCTGACTAACCTCACAAGTCTCTAGTCCAGGTTTATCGCCTATTCAGGTTCCATCCGCAAGGAAATCCGGCCGGGGTGTCCTCAACGGCCCGAAACGATGTGTACAGGGTTCCCGAGACACCAAACGGGCGACTCGGTACACCGTGCCACGGTGTATCTACCGCATCATAGCCCACCCCTAGGGTCAGCGCTACGCACGGCCGCCAACACATAACCTACAAACACCAGAAACTAGTTGCAACTCCTGGACAGAGGACGAGATGGGTCAGTAAGTCGAGCGGGGTCATATTTCAGGGCCCAATGTGTGGTAGTAACTGAATCTTAAATCACGCATACAGATCTCAGTTCTTATGGACGGCCTCAATGAAACAACCCACCATGCACTCCTACATGGCCTCTCATCGATACCTTTACCAAAACATGTTCAACACATCCCTCACATTACCGACATAAGCATTTCACCCTAGCCCATCACCCAGATGAACCAGACCTGACACAACTCTAAGCATAGCAGACATAGCAAGGTAGGAATCACATACATGGCTCAATCAACTCCTACACATGCTAGTGGGTTTCATCTAGTTACTGTGGCAATGACAGGTCATGCAGAGGATAAGGGTTCAACTACCGTAGCACACAGCAGTTTGAATCGCGTTGTCTTAATGCAGTAAACAAGAGCAGAAGCGAGAACATGGGTTTGTATCAGAATGATCAATGGGTTGCTTGCCTGTTGTAGAGGTAGTAGGGTACTGCCCTTCAGACGGATACTCGGGGTTATCCTCGGAGGCAGAACCTACCACGAAAGACACATCGAACATAATCAACTCATGGCAATATGCAACAATATGATGCATGCTATGACATGGCAAGATGAAAGTGTCTTGGCCTAATGCAAGCTAAAACAGAAGGGAATGAACTCATTTGAATCAAAGATTCAAATATTAGCTCATTAAACATGGCCTTATTAGTGCATTACCTTATTCTGCTTAAACAGCAAGGTAAACTTGTTTTGTCATGCATGAAACCATTACAGATGGATAGATTGAATTTTTCTGATCATTTTTCATATATAAATCTTTGCATTTGGAGCTATGGTTGATTTTCTATGATTTTTAGAAGTTTTGACTATTTTTTGGAATTTCCTATTAAAGAATAAATCCAGTAATTGAATTAATGCGTCAGCACTGCGTCACTGTGACGTCAGTGGGTCAAAGGCGCCAGCCGAGGTCAAACCTGACTGGTGGGCCCCTTATGTCAGTCTCTCAGCTAACTAACAGAGTTGGTTAGTGTTTAGTTAGCACTAAACTGGGTTAGTTAGGCTCTGGGCCCACATGTCAGTGAGAGAGGGGTAGTTAACGACGTCATTAACCTCTAACAGATTGATTAGCTCTAATTTAAACTAATCTAAATTAGTTAGGAGCCGGCCCCACCTATCAGTGTCTCAGGCGGAGTCAAACTAGGGTCAAACCCCTGGTCAGCGGGGTTAATCCCGCCGGCGTTGAGTCGCCGGCGAGGCCGAGACGGCGGAGGGCTTCGGAAATCACCCACAGGCGACCAAATCGACCGCGGTTTGGTCCTACGCGTAGCTGGGGCTCGCGCGCATCTAGTGGGGCAAGTGGGAGGAGCTGGGGTGGAGCGAGCTTGCCGGAGTCGAGCTCGTGGCAGAGGCCGGAGCTTGGCCGTTGGTGGTTTTGCTGCTGCTGCGAACTAGGGGGAAAACGGACGTGCTAGCGAGGCGCTGCGAGGTGCGGGGAGTGCGTTAAGCACCCGCGCTTGACCAAATGGCCACCGGATTGACGCCGATGTCGAGCTCGCGCGGCGGCGTGCTACGGTGAGAAAGGGGGCGGCGTCTATGGCGAGCAAACGAAGCAGGGAAGAGGGGGATCGAAAGAGGAGCTCACGGCGGTTGCAGAGCGCGTCTCCGCGGCCTCCGGGGAGGTCGGACGTCGTCGGTGCGTTGCCGGCGATCTCGGCGGACCGAGGAAGAAGAAGGCGTTGGGGAGGCGCTTGGAGGCGTCCGGCATCGCGTGAGTCGATGAGGAGGTCGAGGACGGCAGTGCGGAGCTAATGGGCTTGTCGGAGGGGCGAGGGGGTGGCTCTGGTGACGACTACGGCGAACGGCGGCGAGGATCGCGCTCGGCCATCGCAGGAGAGGGTGAGGGAGACGAGAGGGAGAGTGAGGAAGGAAGAGAGGGGGACGTGGGGGCGGCGTGGCACCCCTGGACGTCTCCAGGGCGTCGGCAGAAGCAGGAGGTGGCCGGCGTGTGGCCGCGGGCGCCGGCCACGCGCTCCTCGTCCTCCTGGCGGGAGGAGGAGGACGACTGGCAAGGCCAGTCGGCTGGGCCGAGCCAGGTGGGCTGGGCCAGCACAGGTGAGGCCCAGGTGGTTTCCCTCTCTCTCTCTCTCTCTCTTTTTTGATTTGTTTCTGTTTTCTATCTTTTTCTGCAACTGTTGGGCTTTATTAAAAATACTAAAACGTTTCCAAAAATCCTGAAAATAATTGTGGGCTCTATTTAGAATATTTCCAACAGCAAACATTTATTTCCATAATTATTTGAGCATTTAAATTATTTTATAGCATTTAAATGCCCAAAATCAAATACTCATGATTTAATTCAATGACCTTCTATTGACCTAGAAAATTGTGCACCAATTTTGCCAGAGGTTCTAACCCAAGACAAAGAGGGTGAACTTTTTAGAAGGGCATTTCAGGTTCATTGAAAATAATTTTAGTAAACCCTAGTTGTTTCCAGGGGGGTGCTGGGGGTTCTGCCTTCCCCATTTCAAATTTAAGAGGAATTTAAACATCATGCACACTCTAATGCTTGAACTAACTAGGGTGTGACATAAAGGTAGCGGTGAGAGGCTATGTAGGAGTACATGGTGGGTTGACTCATTGAAACCGTCCTCAGGAACTGAGTTATGTGTCTGTGATCCATGAATAGCTACTACAACTCATTGGGATCCTTAATTGACCCTCTCGGCTTCTTAATCACCCTAGTACTCTGTCCAGGAGTTGCAACTAGTTTCTGGTGTTTGTAGGTTATGTGTTGGCGGCCGTGCGTAGCGCTGACCCTAGGGGTGGGCTATGATGTGGTAGATACACCGTGGCACGGTGTACCGGGCGCCCGTTTGGTGTCTCGGGAACCCTGTTCACATCGTTCGGGGCCGTATGTGGAAACCTCGGCCGGACTCCCTTCGGATGGAACCTGGATAGGTGATAAACCTGGACTAGAGACTTGAGTGTTTAGGTAGGCCGTGGCCGACACCCTCGTTGGGCTTCCGCTTGAAGGTTGCCGAGTACATGTCGTGTAAACGACGGTAAGTGGTGGGAGCGTGTGTGAAGAAGTACACCCCTGCAGGGTTATCATTATCTATTCGAATAGCCGGATTCCTGGGATATGGAAACTTGGACCCCTTGCATAGTTCATAGATAACTTGAAGTGGATACTCTAAAACTCGCAAGATAAGTGTGAGTGCTATGGCTGGCCTTCTCATAGGGAAACAGGAGCGGATCCATAGTGGTGTATTGAATGGTGAATATGTGGAGTCGTGTGCGCCACCTCAAAAGAGTTGCTTGCAGTCGTAGTTCAGGTTAGCCACTGATTCAAAGCTGGCTTGCTGTAGTTAAACTCCACCACCCCATTTATTGATACCGATGCATATGTAGACAGTTCTGATGTAAGTCTTGCTAGGTACATTTGTACTCACGTTTGCCTATTTTATGTTTTCCAGAGAGACGTCAGTCTCGCTAGTAGTTCCGTGTGGACTTCAACGTTCAGCTTGATACCTCAGCTACGATCTTGTGCCCTCGGCAGGATCTGGTAGATAGTCAGGCTTCTTAGCCTTTTTCATTTGTAGATGTCTGTACTCAAACATGTTAAGCTTCCGCATGTGCTTTGATTTGTATGGTATGATTGTGGGTCATGAGACCCATGTTTGTAATATCTCGCTCCTCGGAGCCTAATGAATAAATACTTGAGTCATAGAGTTATGTTCTGATGCCATGTTGTATTTACACATATCGAGCATATTGTGTGTATGATTGAAATGCTTGGTATTTGTGGGATCCGACAATCTAGTTGTTTATCCTTGGCAGCCTCTCTTATGGGGAAATGTAGTCTAGTGCTTCCATGAGCCATAGTAGTCCGCTACAGCCCGGTTCACCGGAGTCCTGCTAGCCCAGCACTACTGCTCAGGACACTTGACTGGCCGGCATGTGTTTCACTTCGTTCCTGTGTCTGTCCCTTCGGGGAAATGTCATGCGGTGACATCTGGAGTCCTGCCTAGCCTGCTATAGCCTGGGTTCCCGGAGTCTTGTTAGCCCAGTGCTACAGCCCGGATTCACACGCTGCTGACCGACATGCTCGATGTGATTCATGTATGCCTGTCCCCATAGGTTGGTGCCGCTTTGGGTTCATGACTAGCCATGTCGGCTCGGGTTCTCTGTCATATGGATGCTAGCAACACTATCATATACGTGAGCCAAAAGGCGCAAACGGTCTCGGGCCATGGTAAGGCGACACCCGTGGGAATACCATGCGTGAGGCCGCAAGTGATAGAAGGTGTTACAGGCTAGATCGATGTGACTTAGAATCGGGGTCCTGACAACTTTGGTATCAGAGCCTGACTGCCTGTAGGATTACCAAGCCAAACTGGTCGAAGTTGAGTCTAGAAATGCTTTAGTTATATAAGGGAATTGATTGTGGGATGGAACGTAAGGCTCCTTTTACTCCTTATATCTCATGCCCTCTGATCTGAGTCACCCTCTTCCTTTCTACGGGGTTAAGAAACTAGGCCTTCTCATCTATCTATCAGGATGATGTGTTACTAACCCGTTGACTTATAGGATTGATGGATTCATGCCGCAGTTCAGTTTCCAGTACTTCCGTGTGTTCATAATTGGTCTCGGAACCTTGATATTGTGATGTTGAGTGGTTATGCCACCATTTTGCAGGATGTCTCAAATCTTTTTGAGCATTTACAGCCGTTATGCTGTCCTAGTCATCTCAGGTCTCTAACTAGCCTGATGCATTTGCAAATCCCTTCTTTCCGTTCCCGTTGTATTTTTGGGCCAGATTAAGCACACTAATAGGTGTGTTGAGGTACTCTGTTGCCTTGACGTGTATGTTGGAGTTATTATTATGACCATAGGTGTTTCAGGGAGTCACCTAGTGATCTAGCCATGTTTTGTATCCCTAGTGTGTGATTTTGGCCATTATTCTCGAAAGCATCCTGTGATGCCATGTAGTGGTAGGTATTCTATTCATGGGTTCTTGAACCCGAGATTCACCCTACTTATCTCATGTTGATAGTGTTGCTAGTTCCTTTAGGATATTAGTAACCTTTGCGATAGTCCTCGAGGTCTGTGGTACAACATTCTTCCAATACCATGAACCAATATGGCAGGAGTCCTCTTGAACCAAAATATCACAAACAGAGTACTCTTGAGGAGTTCTCCATTCTATATTGTGACTCTGCCAGTTCAACATTTCTGCATGGGTTATCCGGAAGAAATAACATGCTAATCCATGCATCCATAACTCAGAAAATTATATGTTTCTTGAGTTGTTCCTCTTCATTTGTATTTCGACCATCATCTACCATCCGTGCATCCGTGTTTATCCATGCTTATTATTCTTGTGGTCCGTCAAGCCATTCTATTCCAGAATGACTAGGAGAAACAAGCTCCAGTACCTCATCCATTTCTAGGATTGGGTCAAAGCAGTTGTATTCCGCAGATCAAATGCACTCAAGCTTTTGATTATGTTCTACCCTGAAGTATTACCCACTTTATGTCAAGAATATCATGGAAATTGCACCATCTCTTATGAATTCTTGATGCAGTGATACTTCACACCATCATCATTCATTCCTCGGTACCATGTTGTCGCAACCGGAATGCCGGCAAGTGAACCATGATTTGTGAAATCAATACTCCTAGCAACCATGTTGTTTGGTAGTTAATGGACATTAATATCATTCTTAGCGTGTTGGTTATCGAAACACTATTCTAGGATTGATCGTGCTACCTAGTCCATATTTCCGGTGCACTTCTCGATCAATGAGTTAGGATTATTCAACCCCTTGCTTATTTGATCATATCGTCTTGCTCTAAAAAGCAAGATTGTTCTCGAGCTTAGTACCATATCGGTGGTCCGTGATTTTCCAGATATCTTCTCGGAAGTGTTACCAGGTTGTCACCTGACCGCTATGTTGAGTTTGTGATCAAGTTGGTTTCCTGTAAACCACCCCTTCTCCAAGAATCTGTTTTGGATACCCCTGAGCTAGTTGGTTAAGCTAAACAACAATTTGGAGAGTTGGAAGATAAAAAGCTTTGCCGAATTTGGTTCTTTCTGAAGGGATATCTTTGTGTTTGTGTGTGTACTAAAGAAAGATGATATCTTCACCAATTGGTCCTCGTGATCAGTTGTTGGAGCTATTGTCTTGTCAAAACTTTGACTTGAGTATGGGCTATCGTTAAGTCAAATAAGAACCAACGGTGTTCGTAATGGTGTCCAGTGATATGGAAATTCCGATGAGTTGCTGTTGAGCCCATCAGCAGCATTTTGTCTCCCCCATGATTCATGTTGAACATCAACCTAGTGTTGGAAACTTTTGTAAGCATTATCTTCATGTCCCGTTCATGAAATACATGTTTGGTGTAAGAAGTGGTTTTCTCCAAGTTCATGTGCATTAGGTGCAAGTTGCTGTCGTGAACTCGAGAAAGTTAGTTTTGCTTCCTCGGGAATCATCCCAAGTCAATCATGCACGTGCGAAGTATACTATGGCTTGAGAGATTAGCTACCTCCATCCCACTAGTATTTCCTAGCACGCCAAGCCATTGATTGACTTGTTCAAGGCAAAGAAGTCTATGCTTGGGATCTAATCCATGGACTTGCGTAAGACTTCAAAATCCTTGATGATGGTTCCCCACCTGAACTTGATAGTGTTTTACTACAAGACTACTACGTGGTCATGCTCGTCTTGGATAGCGTGTTCACAGGTTTGTAGCAGAACCAGCTCATGTTTTGGAGCTTGCTATCGCAGTTCATTCCCCGAGAATCTCACAACGTCATCTCGTCAAATTGTGTTACAATCTCTCATTTTCTTTCTAGACTGGATGGGTCTGGAATATCCTAACACCAACCAGATCTGAACCTCAGGCAGATATGATGGTTGGAACGTACTCCAAGAACTATAATGTTGGTCTCTCTATAACCGGTAACGTGGATGTCGTGGCCAACACACCTAGCAGGAAGGCCTATTATTGTAGTATCTTGGTTGAAGAAGTTGGTCACCTCCCCATAAGGATCTCGCAGGATCTGGTTATTCCTTATGGATTCTTGAGCTTCCGAAGTCCGACCTTTTACTTGATGTTCTAGATATCCAACCATATCTATGAATGGATTACGCTAGCACATCAAGGAGAACATTAGAAGCGGAGTGCTAAATGGCTCTCGGTCAATCGTTCAGATTCTGTTCCCTTAGCCTCGCTAAGGGAAGATCTGAGAAGGTGTTATCTTCCTTTGTATCCGCATCATCCATCACTAGTCATCATGGTAGTATGCCGTGTTACCAGGATCCTTGCCACGGATGTTGGTAGAACCTTGATGAACATGGAAATGCTCAAGTTCTTGAGAGCATGCGCGAGCAAAATCATCCCTTGCGTTGTCTTCAACAAGGTAGTCCACATCATCCATCCTAGTCTGAGTATGCCATTTCTTCGAGCTATCTCAAACGATCAATTGTAAATTGCCTTAAGCTGGTATGAAGAGTTTCAATGATTTATGGATCAAAAGTAATTCTTTTGCCACTTAAGGGAACAGTTCAATGAGTCACCTTCTCCGAGGTGCCCTGTTATGGGTTCATGACAATTATCTCCTCGCAACTTTGAAACCTTGCACCACCTTACTCAAGCGTGGAATTGCTACCTACCAACTTGAATCCTCGTCATCTGATTTCCATCACCCTGATGTGAACTTTGTGTCTCAATTGGAGAGATGTTCCTATGTCTCACTCCATGAGTTGATCCTGAGTTGTTCGATCTTCGAGAAGATCGATCCTTCTAGAGTTTTCCCTTCCCTCTCGTTGTCATGTTGGTTGGAGTTCTCAGAACAAAACATCGAGACAAAGATGGTGATCGAACCAACATTCTTATTAAGTGCAACTTGGATCGTGAAGATTGGGTTAAGTTTGCGTCCCCCTTCATCTTACCCTACGCTTGAATCTCGGGACGAGATTCTTATTTAGTGGGGGTGAGTTGTCACATCCCTACTTCTGGTCTGCTCTGGGTTAGCTAGTCTTGTGTTGCATCATGTTTAAATTTCTCTTAAACCTGAAATGGGGATCAATAAACCCCAGCACCCCCCTGAAATACCAGGTTCAACTGAAAAACATTTCAATGAATCCAAAATTCCCTTCACAAAAGTTCATCATTTTTGAATTGGTCTAGAACCTCTCCCAAAAATGGTGCACATTTTCTAGGCCATTCTGGATTTTTGAATTAAATTTTATAGTATTGCATTTGGGCAGTTAATTGCTAATAATATTTTAAAAGCTCAAATAATCACAAACTGAAATGTTTGCTGTTGGAAATATTCCAAACAGTGACATGGAGCAGTTTCATGGTTTTTGGATATACCCTGTCATTTTTAATAAAGCCAAACACAATTACAAAAAATAGAAAACATAAAAGGAATGATAGAGAGAGGAGAAAACCTTACCTAGCGCTTACCTCCTGGCAGCCCACCTGGCTCAACTCAAGCTGGCCCAGCCCACCGCAGTCGCCACCGTCTTCAACCTCCTGCCAGTAGGCAGGAGGGCGTGTGCCCGACGCGTGCCAGCACGCGCGCACCACCTCCTGCTTGCTGCCGCCTTCCTGACTTCGCCCTGGAGATGCCACGCACCTCTCTGCCTCTCTCTCGCTCTCTGGTTCTCTCCCCTTCGCTCCTCTGCTTTCCCTCCCCATGGCCGAGCATACCCACCGCCACCGACGCCGTTCGCCACGACCAGAGCCACCGCCCCGCCTCTCTGTCGTGTCTAGAAGAACCGCCCCGTCGCCCTACTCCTACTCGCCGAGTTGCACAGGTCGGGAAGCCCTGCTTCATCGTGAATGCTGCCGTCTTCTTCCACGGGATCCGGCAATTCCCGTTGTCGCTCCGTCGTCTGCAGGCCTTCCCCGAGCCTGACGAGTACTTCAATCGACGCGCTGTGAGCCTCCGGTCACTTTCCCCCAAACGCCGCGTCCTTTTGCACACCGTAGCCGTCGTGTTCATCGAGGCGGAAGCTCACCTCCGCCCGAGCTCATCGCCGACGTCAGTCCGGTGACCCTTTGGTCATGCTAGCATGCCCAACAGCCTCGTTTGCACGTGCAGCTGCGGTAGATGCCAAGAAACGCACGCCTTGCTCACCGTAGGGACGAATCCGTCGACGCCCAAGCTCCGGTCGCCGCTGACCTCGACGCCGTCATCGTTTCTGGCCGCCCCAGCAGGTGCTGCTTGCACCGTTGGATGTGCGCGTTCTCCAGCAATGCGTAGATGCCCTCTGCCGCGGGTTTGGTCGCCCGTGGGCGAAACCTGAGCCGTTCCGCTGTCACTCACCTCACCGGCGGCTAACTCCGGCTGTGCTGACGTGGCACAGCCATTAGCAGCTAATTGCGCCATTCATTAACCTCTGGTGAAGCTGACAGCCGGGCCCCACATCCTAACTAACTGGCTAACTAAACTAGATTAAGTTTAATCTAATTACCCTGGACCCATGCGTCAGCATTGACTGTGCTGACGTGTCCGTTGACCAGGTCCCACCTGTCATTGACACTAAACAGCACTGTGTCACTGACCAGTGGACCCCACTGGTCAGGTTTGACCTGGACCATGCCCTGTTGACCTGCTGACGTCATGATGATGTCAGGATGACGCAGTAATCTGTTTTCTGGATTATAAATAAATCAGAAATGATTTATTTATTTCAGAAAATATCCTAAACTTCTAAAAATCATATAAAATCAACCGTAACTCCAAATGAAATAAATTATATACGAAAAATTATCAGAAAAATTCAAGGAATCCATCTGTACCATTTTCATGCATGTTAGAACAACTTAAGGCCACTGTTTAGGACAAATCAAATGAATGGTATTTAAATAGCCACATGTGGAGTTTGAATTTGAACTTTGGGTTCAAACCAACTTCATTTAATTGTGTTGCTAGTTGCATTAGCTCAATCAACAACATATTGCCATGTCATTATCATGCATCATGTTTTGCATTGCATTGATTGTGTTCCTTCTCTCTTGCCGGTGGTTGTCCCCTCTCGATAGACATTGTACCGACGCTGTGATCGTTGACACTGATGAAGACCCAATGATATCTTCAGAAGTGCCAGGCAAGCAAAACCCCCCTTGTTCATTCTGATACAATCCCACTCTCTCGCTCCTCCTCTCTTTTACTTCATTAGGTCAACAACGATTCATCTGTTACTTGCTGCGGTAGTTGAACCCCTTTCCTCTGCATGACCTGTCATTGCCACAGTAAATAGATGAAACCCACTAGCATGAGTAGGAGTTGTTTGAGCCCTGATGTGCCTACTCATTCATGCTTGTTTGTCATGCCTGCTATTGCATAGAGTTGTGTCAGGTCTGATTCATCGGGAATGCATCGGAGATGTGTGAACATGTCCTACTGTGTGTGAGCTAAGTGTGTGAACACGTTTTGGTAAAGGTAGTGGTAAGAGGCCATGTAGGAGTACTTGGTGGGTTGTCTCATTGAAACCGTCCTCAGGAACTGAGTTCTGTGTCTGTGATCCATGAACAACTACTACCTCTCATTGGAATCCTTAATTGACCCTCTCGGCTTCTTAATCACCATAGTACTCTGTCCAGGAGTTTCAACTAGTTTCTGGTGTTTGTAGGTTATGTGTTGGCAGTCGTGCGTAGCGCTGACCCCTGGGGTGGGCTATGATGCAGTAGATACACCGTGGCACGGTGTACCGGGCGCCGTTTGGTGTCTCGGGAACCCTGTTCACATCGTTCAGGGCCGTATGTGGAAACCTCGGCCGGACTCCCTGCCGATGGAACCTGGATAGGTGATAATCCTAGACTAGAGACTTGAGTGTTTAGGTAGGCTGTGGCCGACACCCTCGTTGGGCTTCCGCTTGAAGGTTGCCGAGTACATGTCATGTAAACGATGGTAAGTGGTGGGAGCGTGTGTGAAGAAGTACACCCCTGCAGGGTTATCATTATCTATTCGAATAGCCGGATTCCACGGATATGGAAACTTGGACCCCTTGCATAGTTCATAGATAACTTGAAGTGGATACTCTAAAACTCGCAAGATAAGTGTGAGTGCTATGGATGGCCTTCTCGTAGGGAAATGGGAGCGGATCCATAGTGGTGTATTGAATGGTGAATATGTGGACTCGTGTGCGCCACCTCAAAAGAGTTGCTTGCAGTCGTAGTTCAGGTTAGCCACTGATTCAAACCTGGCTTGCTGCAGTTAAACTCCACCACCCCCTTTATTGATACCGATGCATATGTATATAGTTCTGATGTAAGTCTTGTTGGGTACATTTGTACTCACGTTTGCCTATTTTACGTTTTGCAGAGAGACGTCAGTCTCGCTAGTAGTTCCGTGTGGACTTCGACGTTTAGCTTGATACCTCAGCTACGATCTTGTGCCCTCGGCAGGATCTGGTAGATAGTCAGGCTTCTTAGCCTTTTTCATTTGTAGATGTCTGTACTCAGACATGTTAAGCTTCCGCATGTGCTTTGATTTGTATGCTATGATTGTTGGGTCATGAGACCCATGTTTGTAATATCTCGCTCCTCGGAGCCTAGTGAATAAATACTTGAGTCGTAGAGTTATGTTGTGATGCCATGTTGTATTTACACATATCGAGCATATTGTGTGTATGATTGGAATGCTCGGTATGTGTGGGATCCGACAATCTAGTTGTTTATCCTTGACAGCCTCTCTTATGGGGAAATGTAGTCTAGTGCTTCCATGAGCCATAGTAGTCCGCTACAGCCCAGTTCACCGGAGTCCTGCTAGCCCAGCACTACTACTCAGGACAATTGACTAGCCGGCATGTGTTTCACTTCGTTCCTGTGTCTGTTCCTTCGAGGAAATGTCACGCGGTGACATCCGGAGTCCTGCCTAGCCTGCTATGACCCGGGTTCCCGGAGTCCTGTTAGCCCAGTGCTACAGCCCGGATTCACACGCTGCTGACCGACATGCTCGATGTGATTCATGTATGCCTGTCACCATAGGTTGGTGCCGCTTTGGGTTCACGACTAGCCATGTCGGCCCGGGTTCTCTGTCATATGGATGCTAGCGACACTATCATATACGTGAACCAAAAGGCGCAAATGGTCCTGGGCCATGGTAAGGCGACACCCATGGGAATACCGTGCATGAGGCCGCCAAGTGATATAAGGTGTTACAGGCTAGATCGATGTGACTTAGAATCGGGGTCCTGACAGGGGGTGCGATGCTCCTTGCCCTGCGGCGGGCCTTCCTTGATCAGCTTCTCGGCGTCTAGCTTGGCCCACTACACCTTCACACGGGCGAAAGCCCGGCATGCACCTTCGATGCAGACGGACTGCTTGACGACCTCCACTTGTGGGCAGGCATCTACAAGCCACCTCACCAGGCCGAAGTAGCTGTTCGAAAGGGCGTCGCCAGGCCACAGCCGAACTATAAGGCCCTTCATGGCCTGTTCGGCCGCCTTGTGCAGCTCGACCAGCTGCTTTAGCTGGTCTCTCAAAGGCATCGGGTGTTCGGTCCCAGTATACTGAGACCATAATAGCTTCTCCGTTGAGCTTCCGTCCTCGGCCTGGTAAAATTGTGCGGCATCCGACACGCTGCAGGGCAAATCTGTGAATGCTCCTGGAGAGCTCCGAATCCAGGTAAGTAATTGGTAATTTACTTTTACATGCTTGCTCTGCATATAGAATGCCTTACCCGTCATTATCTTCTTCATTGCGTCGATCTCCTGGAGGGCCTCTTGGGCTTCAGCCTTGGCACTTTTTGCGCCCTCGAGGGTCGCGGCAAGCTCAGACTCTCGCGTCTTTGAGTCAAGCTCCAATGCCTCGTGCTTCGTCACGAGAGCCTGGAGCTCTTGCTGCACCTCGCTCACCCGAGCCTCTTGTTTTTCCCGCTCGGTGCGCTCCTTGGCCGCTTTATCTTTGGCCTTGTTTAGCGATTGCTTCAGGGTCGCCACCTCGGTCGTGGCCCCTGGAAAATATACGATGATCCTGTCATTTTGCAATCGCGCCTTCTTTCATATATACATATCTATAGACAGGGTATTACTTACCCTTGTTCTCCTCGAGCTGCCTCTTGGCAAGGCCGAGCTCTTTCTAGGACCCCTCGAGGTCCTGCTTCAGTACGGCGACCTCCGCAGTCAGTGCGGCGGATGCCAGCAGCGAAGCCTGCATATGCATATTGACATACTTATATTAGACTCCTGCGATATTATTTGATCCTCTGTCTGGCTTTTCTTTGTGAACACCAAATAGAGCATCAGGGGCTACTGTCTATGCAGTAATATTTTTACTACATTCTAAAACACTTACCTCAAATCCTGTTACAAGGCTGGCACAGGCTTCAGTCAATCCGCTCTTGGCGGACTGAACCTTCTGGACCACCGCACTCATAATAGTACGGTGCTCCTCGTCGATGGAAGCGCTTTAAAGCGCTTCCAGCAGATTGTTCGGCGCCTCTGGATGGACAGAGGTCACCGGCACAGGCGTCTTGCCCCTCTTAGAAGGAGGCCGCCTGCCCAAGCCCGGAACCACTGGAGGTTCCGGCGCGGTGTTCGGCTGAGGACCGAACTCGGAGCTCTCAGGGGCCCCGTCCCCTCGGCTCCTGGAGTCCAGACGGTCGCCTTAAGGCGCCTCCGGGACTGTCTCCCCTCGACCCGGTGCCTCTTGAGACAGAACCTCGGCGTCGTCAGCAGGATGAGGGGAGGTGGCGGTCAGAACTGGTCGCTATCCATGTCCGACGAGCCCAGGGAGCCGTCCGATGATACATCGATACTGGCTCGTGGCGGCCTGCATAATTATGTTCGGCGTTAGGGAAAGCAGTGCGACAAAGGAATGCTATGAGTTACTCTGGTATCCGAATACTTACGATCTCCCCAGGGGCTTGGCCCTGGGCAACCACTCGTCTTCGCCTTCGTCGGCGGCGGTGGAATTGTCCGGAAGGAGAGTCCTTCCCTTCTTGGACCCTTCGGCCCCCCCAGTTGGGGCGGCCTTCCTTTTCTTATCTCCCCCAGCTGGAGGGGGAGCATCTTCTTCTTCTTCCTCGTCTTCGGGGGAGGAGTGCGTCGCAGGGTCATCGGACGGTGAGTCCGACGATGCCTGGCGTCGGGAACTCTTTTGGGTTCCCTTGGCGTTCTTGGTCTTCTCTGGCACCGTATAAGGAGCCGGAGTCAGCATCTTCGCCAGAAGAGCGTCCGCTGGGCATTCGGGCAAAGGAGCCGGATAGTCGATCTGTCCGGCCGTCTCCTGCCAGTCCTGTCAAAGGTACGGGAGTTTAGATCCCGCATGGAGTCAATCTATAAAAAATAAGTATCCTATGAAAGGTAAATCAGCTTACTGCACTGGCTTGGCGCTTCGCGCTGAATCCGTGATCCTCAGTAATGGGAGGGGGACCTCGGCGCTTTTGAACAGCATCCTCCAGACATCTTCGTGAGTTGTGTCGAAGAGCCTGTTCAGAGTTCGGTGCTGCGCCGATTCGATCTCCCACAAGTTGAAGTCCCGTTGTTGGCACGGGAGGATCCGGCGGTAGAGCATGACCTAGATCACGTTGACAAGTTTGAGCTTCTTCTTCACCATGTTTTGAATACATGTTTGGAGTCCGGTCAGCTCTCTCGAACTACCCCAGGACAGGCCAGGAGGTGAGAAGCGTGGGGATGCCAGATCGGAACTTGGGGGCCGCTGCCCATGCAGGGTCACGCGGCTCGGTGATGTAGAACCACCCCAATTGCCACCCCTTTATGGTTTCCACAAAGGAGCCCTCGAGCCATGTAACGTTGGGCATCTTGCCCACCATGGCGCCTCCGCACTCCGCCTGGCGGCCGCCCACAACCTTCGGCTTGACATTCAAGGTCTTCAACCATAAGCCGAAGTGCGGCTTGATATGGAGGAAGGCCTCGCACACGACGATAAACGCCGAGATATTGAGGATGAAATTCGGGGCCAGATTGTGAAAATCCAGACCGTCGTAGAACATGAGCCCCTGGACGAATGGGTGGAGAGGGAATCCCAGTCCGCGGAGGAAATGGGTAAGGAACACTACCCTCTCATGGGGCCCGGGGGTGGGGATGAGCTGCCCCTCATCTGGGAGCCGGTGCGCGATGTCGTCGGGCAGGTATCCGGCTCTCCTCAGCTTCTTGATGTCTCCCTCCGTGACGGAGGAGACCATCCACCTGCCTCCCGCTCCGGACATGGTTGGAGAAGGTTGAGGTGGGAAGTGCGGACTTGGGCGCTAGAGCTCGGGTGTGCGAAAACGGATGAGCAAAGGAGGAAGAAGGCATGGATGGAAAGGTGAATCCTTATCCCTTTATATGGGCGGACGAAACTAAGCATCCCCACTAGCCTGGTAAAACTCGCTTATCCCCCAAGCGCTGTAATCGATGGCACGGTTGGGTTACCCACGCCCGTATTGATGAGAATCCCGTAATAAGGGGACACGATCTCTGCTTTGACAAGACGTGTCAAAAAACTGCCTCGAGTTATGTGCGGGGCTAGTTAAAGGAAACGGTTCGAATAATCACCGGGCCATGACATAACGTCATGCTGCCAAAACAAGTCAGCAAATTAGATTTGCGAAAATATTATTCTCTCTACGGTGGTATGTGGAACTTATTTTAGAGCCGGACACTATCCTTGTGTTCAAAATCTTCTATGAAGTATTCGAAGGAGGAACCCGCCTTGCAATGCCGAAGACAATCTGCGCGCCGGACTCGTCATCATTGAAGCCTAGTTCAGGGGCTACTGAGGGAGTCCTGGATTAGGGGGTGTCCGGATAGCCGGACTATAACCTTTGGCCGGACTATTGGGACTATGAAGATACAAGATTGAAGACTTCATCCCCTGTCTGGATGGGACTTTCCTTGGCGTGGAAGGCAAGCTTAGCGATTCGGATATGTAGATCTCCTCCCATTGTAACCGACTCTGTGTAACCCTATCCCTCTCCGTTGTCTATATAAACTGGAGGGTTTTAGTCCATAGGATGAATAACAATCATACCATAGGCTAGCTTCTAGGGTTTAGCCTCTCTGATCTCGTGGTAGATCTACTCTTGTACTACCCATATCATCAATATTAATCAAGCAGGACGTAGGGTTTTACCTCCATTAAGAGGGCCCGAACCTGGGTAAAACATTGTGTCCCCTGCCTCCTGTTACCATCCGGCCTAGACGCACAGTTCGGGACCCCCTACCCGAGATCCGCCGGTTTTGACACCGACAACAACATAGAAGAAATGAGGGGCTAGAAATCTTGGGTGGAGGAGAATTTCACCGACGGTGGGAGCTTTGGGAAACTGTACTCGAGCGAGATCGGGATGGCACCCTAGGGCACGGGAGATCATGATTTTGTGAATAATCGTGACACGAGGGGAAGGGGATTATTTATATGTGCTCCGGACTGGGCGAGGTACAGTAGATCGATCGGAATCGATCTTGGTTCAGGTCGGGCTATAGTGTCCGTGAAGAACACGAAGTAGGGAGAGAGATGACAAGGGGGGCTAGCGGTCAGTGGCAGAGAGAAAGAAAACAGGGGAAAAGATGTGATATGGTGCTGGGCTGTGGTGCTGCGCTGCACTAAAATGGGCCGGCGTGTAGCTGGTGTCGCCTGCAATTGCTTGCACGTGTGAGCGAGGGAAAATAAATGGGATGTGGCGGTGCAGCCCAATCTTTCCCTAATAATAAAGCACGGGAAGGGTTCACCCTCGCGGCGTTTTAACACAAAAGTCCTTCTGTTTTGTGGTAATTAAATCTGCAGTCCCTTTTTAAGTGAAATATCTGAAAAACGATTCGTTTTAGCCTAAAGCCCCCTAGCATTTGTAATATTCAACTAGGAGTCTGTCTTATCTGCTCCCTTTCCAGCACGGCGGAGGACGAGAACGTGGGGGGCGGCGCCGCACTCCACACCACATACGCGTCGTCGTCCGTGCGGTCGCCGGCGGCTACCACGCCCTGGAGTTGGCGTCTAGTCCCTAGGCGTGCTCCTACTGGAGCTCCTCACCTGCAACTCTCTAATGTACGCGTCCCTGCAGGAGGGCGACAGCGGCATGTCCATCTCTCACAGGGCCACCACGCCTCCTCCCTCTCCCGCCCTGCTTCACGTTTGGCCTTGCAGCACCGGCGGCCATCCCCCATGTGCTCTTGAGCCTTCTCTTTCCCCGCCAGATCTGGGGCGACACCGACTAGCCCTGCCACCACCGCCACACCGGTGACCCTAGAGAAGCACGACCGTGCCCTAATCCTGGAGAAGTACGACAACGGCGACCCTGATCCGCCCCAACCATGGATCCAGCAAGATCCGCTGTCACCCAACGTCGGCGGTCTCGTGCACCGCATCCGACCGAGGCCGACGACGCCTGGCCGCATCCAACCACCCCAGGCCGGATCCTGGGATCTCCACCTTCCCCGGACGCTACCAGCCACGGCCACCAGCCTCCCTATCCTGCAAAACGGCGCGGCCCCAGGAGCTTGGATGCGGGCGGGGCGTCGTGAAGGAGGTAGGATGGAGCTGCGGGAGGCGCCGATCTTCCCCAATCTAGTTCCTTCGGCTAGATTCATCACCTGTTAGTCTCTGGTGAGCCCGCTGGTGATGGTAACCGCGCACCGGCCCAGAATCCACTCTCCGTTTCTCCTCCATGTGTTGTGTTGCACTGACGACGAGCAGCGCATGTCAATCTCCAAGCAGGTTAGTTGGGTCGTCGGTGCAGTTCTCGGGCACATGAGAGGAGGACGGCGTGTCGTTTCCCGGTGCATGGGAGTTTCATTTCCTCCATGCGACGTTGCAGTGGAGATGCATGCGGCATGCAATTTACTTGGTGTGGGCAGGAGGTTCTGCAGCTATCCCATGCAGTTCGCCGGAGGAAACAGGGCATTACCCTGGTGTAGTTCAGCTCAGGGAACGTAGCGGTCAATTTCTTTTTGGTGTTCAATTTTCTATGATGTTGACGATTGTATGACCGTAAGTATAGGGATGCAGATCATTTTTTGGGGGTCAAAAAGTTATGTGCAAAATAGGGGGAGCACCAAGGTAACCTCACCCAGGTACTGTCCCCGCAGACAATAAAAGTTAACAATTTCTTTGTATTTTTTAGTCCTTATTGATATAATCTACAGTTTTTTGTTTCGCGGTGTGCTGTCTCCATCGACGTAAGCTTCTCAATCTCTGACATCCCGCTCCCGTGTGTGATTTGGATTGAATTCGTAACTGTGTCCTTCTCCAAGAGAAATCAAGGGGTGTCCGACCCTGGTTGGACTTCGTTCCTATGAGAAGGAAGGTCCTCGGTTAGAACCTCCATCAGGTTGCGTGCTTGGACCAGTAAATCCATCAAATCTCGGAGTACTTGGACCAGAAAAGCATCATGTTGCCTTTGAGTTCGCCGGAGGTAGAAGAACATCCATCGAACCGTCCAATGTCAGCAACAATGGCTACAACAGTGTTATGTAGCCCCTTGAAAGCCAAATCACTAATCTGGCCGTTGAAATCAATGGTAGCCCCTGTTTCTATCCGTGTTTCTCTGTCTGCCACCCATGTGCGAAGCTGTTCTTTTATTCAGTACATAAGCATCGAAAAGTTTTTAGAAAAGTTTCAGTTATGTTCTATCTGCTTTCTTCAGAGTTTAGAAAGTTGATTCAAGTTTGTATTGCTTACACTAGATTCATAGATGCTACACTTCTGTTATTATGTTCAATATTTTTGCCTTCTGAGACTAAACAGTGTTGCTACTCTGCATCCAGTACACCTGCTCAATATTTGTAAACTCTGAATTTTTATTTACTTCGGAAATTTCAGAGTAAATACGGAATTGCAACATAGAAAAATTTAATCCCTCACAAACTTTGCAGATTTTGTTTCAGTTTTGCAGTTCAATTTGCTTGCTTGTGTATATGTGCGTGCATACTGAGAGAGATGGAGAGATTATTCTATTCTAGCCGTCATATTTTCTGTGAAAATTCTGCTCCCCTCCACTCCATTTCCGATTGCTTGAAATCTGAATGTGAAAAGCAGTTGCAAATTGAGAGCAGCAGAGTAAATGTGCAAAAGTTCAGAGCAGGTACATGTTTTTGAGATTCAGAGGACATGTATGCTGGGAGGTGGGTTGCCATGTTTTTTAAGTATGATTAGATGGATTAGGAACTTGTTTCTGTGTGCGCAACACAATGTAGTTATGACAAACCATATGTAATTAAGCTAACTGCATATATTTTGGACTGTAATTACATAGCCACGCAATGTATATTGTGCAAAGTTCGTAGATCCATGTTTAAACGAAGTGCAATGTGTTTTCTCGGTGGAGGGATTTGTGCACATGGACGCAGGCAATCAAGGGAAGCAGTCATGAGCGAGGTGTTCGAGGGCTACGAGCGCCAGTAATGTAAGGTCTGAGATGCCACAGCTCTTGCACTTGATCCGATTTTATTTATCCGGTGCCTTACATTCCGCCGTTAGGAAGTTATCAGCACTAGGCATGTGATTTTGGCAGGTGGAAGCTTTATTTTGGTGTATGGGCAAATGGTGCTGCCAAACTATGGAAAAAAATGCATATATGTTGCGATCAGGAATCCATTAACTTATCTTAGTATCTCTTTTTGGTTTGATTTAAATATCATTTGTTTCATGCATTTAATTTGCCGCTCGGGTGTTTTACCTAAGATACTATAAGGATTACATAACTTTCTTTACCAATAACAGCACCTACGGTGACAGGACATGCTTTCTATCTGCAGTTCTCCAACTAAAAGTCATCTCAAGTCAACATGATATATAGAATCTCCTTTACACAACTAGCTGAAACTCACGGACTATGTATTATCAGATATATCACGCTAGCATCCTTGCAACCACAAACCTTGCGGACTTCTCTTTTCACATATATATATCCAAACTTTGTAAACATTTCATTTCTATTTGTAAACTTGTTCTGTGTTTTTGTGTAGTCCGCCAAGAGAAAATAAAGTAGTGACCAAATATGCTTATATACTACTGCCTCGAGTTTCTTTTCCTTAAAAGTTTTGATAGTATATGTGTCTATTTTTTGACCTATTTTTGTTACTATTAAAAATCAGTTACATTTCTAAATTTTGTATGAAGCATATTGATGTTATGAAATTTGAATTCACGGTAATTTAGTTACTCTACATTAATTATTAAACTCTCGCTGAGTATGTAACTATCACAATGTATGTTTCTCCCACTCAAATACTATTCCATGCACAACTACTCTTCCATCCGATAGCACTGCGGAGCTGAAGTAGGGACTGCTGAAGGATGTTAGGGTGTCTTCTTCACATCCACACTACATTGTAGGGAATTCTTTTTGTTTTTGTTTTGTGGAAGAGCCTAAGGCCGAATATTAAGTAACGCATGTCCTTACTAACTCACCTACACAGAAAAAGGAAATTACATTCAAATCCTTAGGAGAGCCTAACTCTTTCTCCTGAATCCATCGACGGTTCATCGTGAGCATAGCTCAATGGCGCCTCTGGGCAGCACCGTTGTCTCGCTTCCCTATCCAAAACCCTAAGACAACCGAAAACATGTCGCCGCCAAGGATCCCGTCGCGCAACCCCCTTCTCCAATGACCAGGCTAAGGGCCACCATCCAAGATTGCCAATGCATCGGAGCTGAGCTGCCAGCCCAGACCATCCATCAATGCACACGTAACACCTAGCCCTCCCGCCATATAATTCACCCCACCAGGGGGCGCACCACATCTCTAAAGGACCTCCCTGCTACTGACGGAGCTGCACGAGCTTTTCAAGATGGTGAAAGGAGAAGAGGTGATCTTAGTTTTCATGTGGAGGCGGTTGAAAAGCAGACTTGTACCTCAACCTAAAGCATAGCTCCCATAGTGGCACGCGGAGCAGGTATTATGATGTTTTTTTGCCCGGTGCAATGCACAGGCATTTGTATTAGTGAATAGTAATGTTTGGCACACTGCCACATTACTATCAACCTAGTAATGCGTAGCCGAGTTAATAGTAATGTCGCGGGAGGAGTGCATAGATTCTTAACTCTGCTTACTATCCAACTAGTTCTATCCTAGAAGCTGAACTAGGAAATTACCCCTCTCAGCTTTGGAGATTTGTTGTGGAAGGGAGAGGTACCTTGAGATTGGGGCTTATTAAGAGAATTGGCACCAGAGAGGAAACTAGTATTTAGCTAGATAATTGGATCCCGCGGGAATTCAAGCTTCGGCCGGTCTGTCCAAAATAACTGAGTCCACCACAACAAGTATGCGAGCTAATTAACCAAGGGTTGATGTCCTGGAATATGGCAATATTAGATGAACATTTCTTTCCTATGGACAAAGAAGCTATCTTAAATATTCCTATCAGCTCCAGATCATAGGAGGACTTTTGGTCTTGGCATTATGATAATAAAGGGGTATTCAGTGTGAGATCTGCGTATCGACTCCTATCCGCCAGAAAGCAGTAACGTACGAACTGGATTGAGCATAATGCAGGTCATTCCAATGGCAAGGCGGACAAAAAATCATGGTCCAAGCTTTGGGGCATCATGATACCTTCGAAGATTCGAGTTTTTGTGTGGCGCTTCCTAAAACATCACTGCCAATGGGCGATGTTTGACACCATACGCAGATGGTGGAAACATCAAAGTGTGCAATTTGTAGCGCATCTATGGACTCATGGCGGTATTCGCTCTTTGAGTGCCAGATGGTGAAGTGTGTGTGGGAATTAGCGGATGAGTAGCTCATAGATGTTATCATATGAAATCGATCGGAAGATGCAAGGTTGTGGATTTTCTGGCTACTTGACATGCTCCCTCAAATGGATCTATGTCGAGTGTTCATCACAATGTGGGCGATCTGGTGGGCTAGAGGTCGAGCCATACATGATGAGCAATTTCAAAGCCCGACAAGTACACATTGTTTCATCAACAAATTTCTAGAAGAGCTTGATCTAGTTCCTGTACTAAATCAATCCAAGGACCTGCATGTGACACAAATAGAGATTCACAAGAGAGTTTGGATTACTCCTATTAATCACGCGATTAAGGTTAATGTTGACTAGGGGCTGGCCAGGAATGGTGCAAGAGGTGTTGTAGTGGCAATATGCAGGGAAAGGAATGGACTGTACCTTCGTGCTTCGGTCGTTGTCTTTGACGGTCTTGTTGATTCGGCCACTTTGGAAGCTCAAGCTTGTAACGAAGCGCTGGCACTTGCAAGCGACCTATACATCGATTCTCTGTGCGTGGCTTCTGACAGTGCCGAGGTTATCATGAATATCTCAACAGAAGCCCCTTTCCATTATTTCATGATCTTGAGGGAAATCAAGCATCAGTGTAATTCCTTTCGTAAAACTGAGTTCATCCATGAGAAGAGAGACCTCAATGGTTAAGCTCATGCACTTGCTAAAGCGGCCTCCTCTCTTGCTCCTAGGCGCCATCTGTGGCTGACAAACCAACCCGATAGCATATGTACTCGGACTCTTATTCAGTTCCAATAAAGGTTTACAAATTGCTCAAAAAAGTAATGTATGGCAAAATAATTTCTACACAGCAAGTGTTTTGGCTAAAAGGAA
Source organism: Triticum urartu (assembly GCF_003073215.2). Classification (NCBI taxonomy): domain Eukaryota; kingdom Viridiplantae; phylum Streptophyta; class Magnoliopsida; order Poales; family Poaceae; genus Triticum; species Triticum urartu. The sequence goes on along the minus strand of NC_053027.1, from coordinate 332,580,675 downwards.
AATACTAGGACATCCACAAAAAACAAATATAGTTACATACAGCATAGTGAACATTTTTCTAGTCCAAAATACTTATATAAAATACATATAATATTTTCATAAACTTTAATTTGACAATTATATAATGTTCTACGAAATATTTTGTACTCCTGAGAAAATTGAAATAATATTTAAAACATATCCAACTCACTAATATTGAAGGAGTCATATTACCTTCTCTCAATTGATTTTCGTTTTGGGTTGGACTGTTTTAAAAATTCAAAATCCAAATAAGAGAATATTCAATTATTCACAAATATTATTCTTTTAGGAAGTCATGTCATCCTCTCCCATATTTGAATTTGAAGTATTCTAAATATTCTCAAACCATAAATAATATCCAAAAGAATAAATGGGAAAGTCCTTTTATTCCCTCTCGATTTGAATATCCAGTTAACTCCAGATGTTATCAAATCTAGCCAAAAATTAACTAAAAACTAGCACCACAAGCAAGTTTTTATTTAATCCTATTTAAATGATTAACATTCCAAAATTTGTAATTTTGGGGTGTTACAGAAGGGCCTTAACATTTACTTTTATGTTCTTTACTTTTATTGTTGAGTCATCATCTTCGCATACAAAGCACCAATTTTGAAAGCACTATTGTCATTGTTAGTTGAACATGCATTGAGTCTAATTAATATTGGATGTGAGCATGACTGGATCTCTTCTACCCTGAATTACAATGTTTAGTCGCTGCTTGAACTTCATAGATGCTCTACATTTAGGTTTTTCCCTCTCAGAAAGGGCTAGGGAGATACCATGTTATCATATTATATCTTGATTGTTTTGAGAAAGTATTGGCATCCAAGATATGTTATTATCACTCTCTATTTGATTATGTCATTGTCATGACTAAATATGAGACCTAAGTGTCATCATTCATATGGTTAGTTCATAATATTTTCTAAAAACATGAATACTAAGCTAAGCATATATACATCAACTAAACCAAAGAGTTTGTAAAGGTTTTTCTTTATCATTTTTGGTTTGTCAACTGAATTACTTGAGGACAAGCAATGGGTTAAGCCTGGGGGAGTTGATACGTCTAAAACATATCTACTTTTGCAAACACTTCTGCTCTTGTTTTGAACTCTAATTTGCATGATTGGAATGGAACTAACCTGGAATGATATTGTTTGTAGCAGAACTACCATGTTGTTATATTCATGCAGAAGTAAAAGTTCTCGGATGGAGCTAGAACTTTACGAAGAGTTTTTCTAGAATATATAAAAGTACTGGTTAAAAGATTCACTACAGGGGGCCACCAGAGAGCCTCAAGCTCAGGTGACACCCCCCTAGGCTTGCCACCCCAGCTTGTGGGATCGTTGAGCCTCTATTTTCCCTACCTACAACTCCATAAATATCGTCTCACAGAGAGAAAATTAGGGAGAAAGAATCATTGACTTTTATGATATGGAGCCGCCGACACCTCGTGTTCTTCATTGGGAGGGCTGATCTGGAGTCAGTTCGGTGCTCCGGAGAGGGGGATTCATTGTCATTGTCATCATCCACTCTTCTCCGTCAACAATTCCATGATGCTCACCATCGGTAGTGAGTAATCCATTTGTAGGCTTGCTGGACGATGATGGAGTTGGATGAGATTTATCATGTAATCAAGTCAATTTGGCTTGATCCCAAGTATCCATTATGTTCTTAGATTGATGTTGCTATGACTTTGTTGTGCTTAATGCTTGTCACTAGGGCCCCGAGTGCCATGATATTTGATCTGAACCCTATGTTTTAATGAATACATTTGAGTTCTTCATCCTATCTGATTGTTATATGGACTTGTTATAGTTCTGGTCCGTATACCCTAAAGTGATAATAGTTGGGATACTCTCCGGGGATGACTGTAATTCGAGCAGTTCATGTATTCATCGTGTGTAAGTACCTTGTTTCGATTCTTTATTAAATGGAGGCCATAATATCCCTTAGTTTCCTTATGGACCATGATGCCATGGGAGGGTAGGACAAAAGATGTCATGCAAGTTCTTCTTATTAGCATGTATGACTATATATGGAATACATGCCTACACTGAATTGATGAATTGGAGCTATTGTGTGTCGCTCTAGATTGTGATTGTTATATGATGAATGTGATCCAACACGAATATCTATCATTGATGCAATGCCTACGCTTTACTCATATTGATCTTTGCTAAGTTACTACTATTGCTCCTACTATTACAATCACTACAAAACTGCTATTGTTACTGCTCCTGTTACAACTGGTACTATCAAAACTATAAAACTACTATGCTACTAAATACTTTTCTGTAGATATTTCACTCTCCTAGTGTGGTTTAATTGACTACACAAGTGCTAAGGCTTAGAAATATTCTTTGGTTCCCTATGTGTCGAATCAATAAATTGGGTAAATACTACCCGTGAAGAATATTGTGATCCCCTATACTTGTGGGTTATCAGAGACCGACGACCAGGAGTAGTCCGGAGGTCCCATGCAGGAGGCTTGTCCTTTATATCTAGTGTTATTTATTTGCTCAACCTTCTTAAGGCAAAGCTTATCTAACTATGTCTGTACTAAGATAATATTTGCTTTTATGGATAATGTATTATGGGTCCTAGTACCCCTAGATTGCAATCAAAAGATTGACACTAGTGAGAAAACAGCTAGCCAGAACTATCATTGGTGGCGCGCCTCTTCCCATCAACGACATCACTATCTTTTCGAAATAGTGCTCGTGTAGGCCAAATCAGCACGACAGCTTTACATACTTAGTGATGGCATTGCTTTTTTCTGAAACGCCACAAATCGGTTGGCCCATATGCACTCATCGTTTGGAACGCATTGGTGGCGCTACTTTTATTTGCACATCATAGTTAATTTGTCAGTGCTGGCGTCCGTTTGCTTTGCATGCCAGAAACATGTTTTCCATGTGATCAAGTGTTTTAAGTATTTAATTATTATACTAGTCAAAAAATAATAATAAAAATATATTCTTTTTCTTATCATTAGTTTTACTATTTTTATCAATTCAGGAATTTTATTTATTTACTACCAGTTCAAATTTTGATTCTTTTATTTTGTCAAGTCTTCCATTAATCCGTGTCTTTTTTATTTGGCCTGTTATTAGCGATGGTGTTTCCCTTTTTCCTAATGCCAGTGATAACCTATCCGAGTCAACTTAGTAAAAGACCTAAGTCACCGCACTCTCATTTCACACCCCTCCCCCTGGACCAAGGCCGCCATCGTCGCCCCGTCGACGCCCCGTTGCCGCCCACGTTGCCGCCCTGTCGCCGCCCTTGCAGGCACCAAGGTTAGATCCATGACTCCTCCCATCGCATCTCCTTCCTCTGCACTCTCCCATGTCCTCCATTCGTGGGTACGCCACCGCGAACCATTGGGATTCCTGTAGTTGATTAGGGGACTGCTTTAATTTGTGTTCAAATTTTAGTATATATATCATGGATTGCTTTGTGTCATGTAGAATCCAAAGTTAGTTTCATGGATTTCCTTATGTCATGTAGAATCCAAAGTTAGTTGCATGGATTGCTTTGTGTAGAATTTTAGCTAGTGATAATCCGATTGCTATTGTGTAGAATCCGATATTTATAATGCATTTTGATTATAATCTGATTACTTGTGTGTCTCCCTTTGTGGATTTTGTTTCTTTGTGTATGCAATTACTAGTGTAGAATTATATACTTAGTTTTCAATATGTTTTGTGTAAAATGAACTCCAATTAATTATGTTTGGTATAAATTGATTTACTAGTGTAGTGTTTATATACTTAGTTTAAATTATATTTTAGGTAGAATGGCATAGCCGCCACCATGTCCAGTGTGCAAGTCAAGGTGCACAACCGACCTTACAAGTGGCATGATGTTTATCATCTACTTCTAGCCATGCTTTGTTCCTGCAGTGGTAACGCATTACATGAACCTTCTAACAGTTTGTTCTTTTTTTCTAGCTATTTCCTGTAATGCAATGTGTTTGGTTTTTGGTTTTTTTACACAGATCGTCCCTTGCAATGATATATTGGCGTTCAATGAGCTCATTACCGAAGACACTATGATCTTCGATGCTCTAGGGGGGCCTACACTCTGGATGTCTACAAGGGACGAAAAATATCCCAGATTGGAGGAGATGAATGGAATCATTTCATCACCCACATGCATCTCACTGGGGTGAACTTATCAGCTTCTCCTTCAGAAGACAAACTCCAAGGCCGGCTGTTATCTACATCAATTCGGAGGACAAAGATGATGACCCACTTGATGAAAACCACTATGCCAAAGGAATCAGGCTAAGCGAGGACGAATCGGGCAACCTATGGTACATACTTACTCCATGTGATGTCTACGTCGGGATGCCATTCGTGACCCGCCTGACAAGGACAAATGGTGACTGCCATGTCATGGTATGTTACTTGTTAGTGTAGAAATTTGATATGCTTAGTGTTGTAATTTGATGATATATATGCTTAGTTGTGACATGCTTGTAGTAATGTGATATATATGCTTAGTTGTGGCATGCTTGTAGTAATGTCATATATATATATATGCTTAGTTGTGGCATGCTTGTAGTAATGTGTACTAATAATGTTGTGATATGCATAGTGTGTTGTAATGTGATATGCTTAGTGTACTAATGTTATGATATGCTCAGTGTGTAGTAATGTGATATGATTAGTGTACTAATGTGTTGTGATGTATATATATATATATATATGCTTAGTGTAGAATTTGAGGATACGCTTATTGTGTAGTAATGTGATATGCTTAGTGTAGAACCTAATGAATATGCTCTTAGCTAGTGTGTAGTAATTAATGTGATATGCTTAATTAGTGTACTAATGTGTTGTGATATATATATGCTTACTGTAGAATTTTGAGGATATGCTTAGTGTAGAATGTGATGAATATGCTCTTAGTGTGTAGTAATGTGACATGCTCGTTTACCATATTTTTTTCTAGAAATTACCTAAGAGGCTAAGCGAGAGGTGTCGCATCGAGCTTGATGAAGCAGGCATTGCTGGACTACGCCTTACAACAAGGGGCTCCATCACGAAACTATGCTTATGCAATGGACACAAACGGTTACACTGTGTTCAGTGCCGCAGAATGGAACAACTTCCTTGCTGAAAAGAATCTCCAGGTTGGACAGGCCATTTTAGTCACCATCAGGAATACCTGGCGTCATGGCTTGAGGATGATGGTGGTCATCGACCTCATTTAGAACTATGTGTGTGGCCGGGCAGTACATGAATGAACTGCTTACATATTAGCGCTATGTACTAGTACTGTGTTAGCTCGTAATTTTCCTATTAACTGGTTATGTTTGTGAGATCTAGCTAGCAGCCACTTCAATATTAACTCCTAATGTTCTATTATCTGGTACTGTTCTATTGTGTAATGTTATATAGTATGTACTTAGGTTTAATACGAAATGCTAAATGTTACATGGTGTTGAAAAACCACTTTTTGGTGCACGAAACATTCGTGGCGTACAAATTACTTTATGCACCTCTAGGTGAGTGAATATAGTGGTGGCATTGCAAACATCGCATGCTGGCAACACGTATAATACTGCTGGCGTAGCCTCCAGTGCCACCACTATTTCTTAACAATAGCGCCATATTGGTGGCGTCAAGCTTCTACGCCGGCAAGGTTGTTTTTGGCATGCCAGAGCTAGGCTTTTTTCTACACTAGTGTAATGTTTATATTTGTGTCAAAAGCTGTGTTGTTATATTTATGTGAGTCACCGTTAAATATCAATCATGATGGATGTATGATTACTGCATGATTATAAACGAGGGTGTAACACCTGAGTTTCCTCACCATATTCGTTACAACTTGGTATTTAGTGAGGGTACTCGTGAGATTATTTTGTTACCTGCACCTTCTTTGTTTGAATCTCATGTCGAGCACGGATACACCATCATGCCCAATGATATCATTGCTTACAATAACGATCTAGATGTGATGGAGAACGAAGCCCAACCTTGGGACACTTGAGTTCCACAGCCCAACCAGTTTCCTACTTGACATGATGGATTCTACGGGTGGACATAGACCAAGTTAGGTCAAAATCCTAAGATTGGGGGAGTACGTATTATCACGGACATTACATTCATGTTCACACAATAATTATAGTTGTCGGTGTTCATCATTTTCATTGTATATCCATGCTTCGATTTATTTTGTTTTCCTTTTGTGCATTTGAAAAACATGGAAAATCCAAAAACATTTCTTGCTTCTTCTTGGTTTTTCTTTCTTGATTTGTTAGTTCATAGTAGTAAAAGAAAACCCAAAAATATTTATCATTTCTTCTTTTATTGTTTGTTGGGAGTTCTTCAGTGTAAATAGTTTTTCTAACTTTACATTTTGTTCTTTAGTTCGCTTTCTTCAGAAAAAATAAAAACTCCAAAAATATTTTAGTGTATTTCTCTGAATTTCTGTTCTTTCCTTTGAGTCGTCCTAATGAGAAGACTTCATAATAATTGCCGAGTGGCTCTTATATACCTTGTTTTCAATCTAACGAAGGTCAAGTATTTCCTTGTCTTTCTCCTTTGAATAAATTGTTTGTAGATTTCAGCTTAGTCCATTATTTTCATATCATTCAGCCATGTAAGTGAAAGGAAATAACAACAATGATTTCCTGAAGTTACTGTGGCAAAAAGGATTGTATGAAATCTTCTAGTTCTTGTTTCTGTAAATATGTTTAACTCAGTATCCTTAATTTAGCATATTATGAGTAAACATCCTTGTGTTGACATTAGAGATTATAGTTGCTGATGCCATTCTTAAGTAGCTAGGAGTGGATAATGATTTATCTTGAGTGTCAACATGCATTAAAATGGTTATGATGTAGTATGTTAGGATGGTATCCTCCTATGAAGAATTCAAGTGGCTTGACTTGGCACATGTTCACACATGTGGTTCACTAAAAACAAATGTAGCATTTATGATATTTATATCCAGAGTTTTTATATCATACTCATGCTCATATTCATTGTTAAATATGCGCAATGCATGATTATGACCGTTGTCTCTCTCTAGTTGGTTGCTTCTCAATCTATTTGCTAGCTTTTGCCTGTACTAAGCGCAAATACTGCTTGTGCATCGTAAATCATTAAACCCCAAAGTTTTTCCGAAAATGTCCACCATATCTACCTATCGATGGTATTACCGTGTCATTCCAAGTAAATTTGCATGTGTCATCTCTAATCATTAACATAAACATCTGTTTTGTGTGCCCGTACCGCTCATGGAGCTATGGGGCTGTTAATATCTTCCATGCTACGCGGGTTATTCTCATGATGAGTGTTTATTCACTTGTCATTGCACGAGAGAGGCTGGTAACTGGGATGCCTAGTCCTATTAAGCGTAAACCAAAAATATATGCAATAAAACAAACTCCCACTTGAAAGTTGATTGTTTGGTGGGCACCCGTGGATTCGGGTAGGCATGGCTTGTGTTTGTGGTTCTGGGAGAGTAAATCTTTTCATTTCTGCATGAGAATCGCCAATAATGTGTTCTGCATGGGAGTAAAATCTATGGTACGATCGATTGTGTGTTCTTCTAGAGCCCTATCAAATTAAATAAAGAAGTCATCAAGCGACATGTATTCCTTGTAATCACAAACATTTCATGTTAAGTAATTGCGTCAATTCCAAATAAATACTTGTAGGGCACGAGCAGGTCCCTTATTCGAGCACTAGGAGATTCATTTACTGATTCACGCATTTAATTAGTACTAGTTAAATACACCACATGTTGTTCGCAAAAAAACACCACGGGTGCCTGCAGTTGTCCGTCACGGTCACTTTTGATCCTAAACTTGTAAAATACTAGTAGGTGAAACTAGTGATGTAACTTGTGAACGCGTCCACATATGGTCGATGGCCTCGGGCATCTGCCTTGGGTGGTGCGTCATGTTCACTAGGTCACATGTTCCTCATGTTTGCCCGTGCATCTAAACATAGAATGGGAGGAGAGAGAGAGGACATGGGACCCACCAGTAAGTGGCAAAATGAAGAGGTAGTACATGCTGACAAGTCGGTGTCGCAAATCTACTGAAAGTAATATAAAAACATGTTATGCATTAAAGATACAACATACATTGCTACTATGTTGGCTATTGACGTGCGCGTAGAAGGACCAGGTCGCCTGTTCCATGATAGGTGTGTCCCCTGGTGTGTAGCTTGTAGCTTGTTTGTAATAATTGCAGAAAACACGAGATTTTTCTTGCAAAAAAATGGTGCGATGGGGAAGGTATGAAAGAGCATAAAAGAGAGCAATGATGGAGCTAGAGGGAAATAAATTGGGGGAGGGCGAGGGGTAATGGTGTTTGGAGTAGTTGTGGGCTAAATGCTAGAAAAAAAGCTAATCTAAACCCTTTGAAATAAATGCCTTCACAAATTAATCCAGGCTGGAGGCATAGTCCCCATGGCATTGTAAATAGCTCCGGCTCCCTAGGACATCGAGAGGTAGTGTCTATGTGTGGGAGAGACGGCGAGAGAAAGAGAGGTCAATCGAGATATAGATACAAAGAGATATAGAGAGATAGAGTGAGTGTGTCCCAACATTCGGTCAAAAGAGAGATATTGTGCGATTGAGCTTTTGGGTAGGGTGAGGGCTATAAGAGAGATCTTGAGAGATTGACCTACATAGACAATGTGCGCGACAGAGTATACAAAGAGTGGATCGAGGCCCAAACAGGGAGATATATTGTTTGTGTGTGAGAGAAAGGAAGGTCAATCAAGACATAGATAAAGAGAGAGAGAGAGAGAGATCCAGCAAGTGTGGACCAACATGCGGTCGAAAGAGTGAGACCGGTTCGAGAGTGACCTAGATCAACAATGTGCGTGAGAAAGTATACAATATGTCTAACTAGGCCCAAACAGGGAGATATATTGTTTATGTGTGGGAGAAAGCGAGGTCAATCGAGAGATACATAAAGCGAGATATAGAATGAGCGAGTGTGGGCTGCCATGCGGTTGAATGAGTGAGATGGTTTGGAAAGAGTGACCTCAATAGACAATCTGCATGAGAGATTATAGAGTGTGTCGATGGAAGCCCAGACAGGGAGATAAATCATATGTGTGTGAGAGAATTCAAGGTTAGTTGAGACTTAGAGGAAGGGGGAGAGGGAGAGAGAGAGAGAGTGAGATGGAGCGAGTGTGGGCTGTCGTGCGGTCGAAAGAGTGAGATGGTCAAGAGAAGGTGACCTAGATAGACAATTTGGGTGTTTGTGCACGACAAGGGGGATCTATAGAGGGAATGTATGCATCTTGCGAGAGAGGGTGGGAGGGAAAGAGAGAGAGAGATAGAGAGAGAGAGCTCGGTATGGAGTGCATTGGCGGGTGTGTGAGAGAAATAAATTTGTTGATTGAGTGGGGGAATGGGGTTCTGTATTTGAGAGAGTTAGAGGTCGGAAAATGGAGAGAAGAATGAGCATGTGTCGGAAACCAACATCTCTTTAAGGTGATTAAGAGGATAGGATTGGTCGATAGAGGAAGTATGTAGTGTGTGTGCTGGGAGTGAAACAAAACATTTGAATGTACATAGTACTAGACTTAATATTGAAGTTCCAATTTAGTGTACATTGTAATCTTTGAATTTAGGACCCTTTTGTAATTATTTTCCGACTTCTTGCCATACTAGGTTTGGAAAAGTTGATGCACTAATATTGACTCGATTGTTGTGGTATTTCGTATGTGTGTGGTCATATGCTTGAATACATCCAAGGTTTTCTCAAAACCATAGTCTTCATCTTATACATATGAATTTGCATTCAAAAACTTAGCGTGGATACCATGAAATGCGAAAATCCACATCAAAATTAGAGATGGCTATGTCACAAACACACTCTAATTCAAATAACTCAACGTTAATTAATTACTAGTATCTCGTTTCGATGGACTAATTATTTCCAAGGAAACATGGGCATGCCAATACATATAAATTTGTTTGCCAATTAAAAAGAGATTTTTTTGCCTTCTCAAATGTAGGCACAACACACAGACCACGGTCATGTCGTGGTGTTGGCGTGTGTTGTACGGTCGTTAGCACCCCCCAAAATAAACAATGACAAAAAGCATCCACGTTTTGGATTGAAGTATCTGGCGGCCTGAATTCCAGCCCAAGAAAATCCCCCCTTTACCCTATCCCCTTCCGCGCCCAGAGTGCTCAAATCCCTAACTCGCCACCACCCAAGAAAATTTGAGTCGCCCCTCATCTTCCTCTTTCCCCACCTCTGTACCAGACGACAACGTGGGTCGGGCTTCACCACCATACCAGAGGTATCCCTCGTCCATCACACCGGGTGGTCTACCGACAACTCCGCTACCGCGGCCGACATGTTTCACAGACACCGACTTCCACCGCATCAGGTGTGCTTCATCGATGTCATCTCCCACCTCACTTGGGCTACTTCACCGAGAAGATCGTCGCCGCTCCACCCCTATCGGTGCAACAACCCTTGGTGTGTGTTGCCCGGACTGTACACAGGCACAAAGGCAAGATTGTAGTGACAAGACAAGACCAAGCTCAAGAAATAGCTCTTTGAGAAACCAAAGGGCAGATCAAGAAGACCAAGAAAGACAAGAGAACAAGATATCACTAAGGAAAAACCTCCCTTGCCGGGTAGGCGAGCCTGGTCAGGTCGAGGCTTCACCAAAGACAATTGCCAAGATTTCCCCGGCATGCTCGCCGGGGCCGCCAAGGGCAATTTACCCCACCAAGATTCCACCGCTCCACAGCACAGCGATGCAAGTCACTTATTAGTGCGGTGTTGTGACGCCACGAGACCGACGTGCCAGGTGTCTTCCAGTTATTCGATGTCTTTGCCATGTCATTTGCTTGCATGTTGCATCTTGTCATGTCATCACGTGCATTGCATCATCGTGTTTTCAAAACTTGCATTCGTCCGGGTTCCCCAGTTCTGTCTGTTGTCTGTTCTGAGCCCAACCACACTCGCACGCACCCATGACATGTCTGAAATACTATTTTATAAGTGGCTGAGAAATGTTCTCGGAATGGGTTGAAAGTTGGCATGCGGTGCTGTTATAGTGTAGATAGGCCGCCTACCAAGTTTCATCGCATTCGGAGTCCGTTTGACGCCCCAACGGATAACATATGGCCGCCATATAGTCGGTCTATTGTCGGACGTTTTCGCTCTCCGAAAACAGTCGCCGGGTCTCTCTCTCTCTCTCTCTCTCTCTCTTCCTCCTCTCCCGTCAGCCCGCGACCCTCCTCGCGCGCGCGTCCGAAGCTGTCCCGGACCCGACCCGGGTAGTCGTCACCGTTGGGTCTGGATCATCCCCAAACATCTACAAAACATCTCCGTTTCATTAATTGGACTTCCTAACATATATTTTTCTTGGCCGTCCGATTATAATCGTAGGGACGAGATAGCCCTACCCTAATCCCTACTATATATATCTAGTCAAACCACTAATTTCTAGGGATCCTACCCTAGCGCCGCCGCCACTCTCTCGGGATCCCCCCATATCCGATCCATCCAATCCCCACAACCAGTGCTCTCTTGTGGATCCCCTCGATCCACCAACCAGCCTAGCACCCAGCAGCAATAATCCTCCTCCTCGCTCGATCCCAAGCGGGAGAGGACCCCGACGCCTCCTCATCCCCGCCGGAGATCAGACCTCGCCTGAGATGAGTTCCCCGGCGTGCCCTGCTCCCTTCCTTCCCCACCTGCTCTCTCTTTTTCTATCTCCCTCTCATGCTACTCTCTCTCTCTCTCCCTCTCTGTTGTCTTTGGAGCGCCACCATGGAGGCCCTAGCTCCAACCCGTAGCAGTTGCGCCGCCGGAGTCGCCATCACCTCGCCTCCCTGCAGGAACCGAACAACGCCTGCCTCGCCATGGACGCGCCTCCTCGCCGTGGTCATGGATCCCCAAGCGCCGCCTGCTCCCCTACTTCGCCAAGTTCATCGCTGCTCGAGCTCCCGAGCTACTCTAGCGCCCCATGGCCTCTGCCGCGCCGGAGTTTTGCTGCCGTAGGCGACAGCAACAACAACTCCGTCGTCGCCTTCCTCCTCTCTTCCCACGCGCGCGGCCACCCAACCCCTTCGCCCTCCGTCTACATCGCGCGCTCGTGCCGGAGCCAAGGGGGTCCCGACACCATGCAGATTCCCCGCAGCCCCGCCTCGTCCAACCTCGCCGTCCCCGAGCTCTTTTTCGGTGGGATCCGCCCCAACGCCGTGGTTCCCCGGCGCCCCGGACCTCCCCGGCGTCACCCGCGCCAAGTCCCGCCGCCGCGCCCTTGTTCCTCTGTCGTGGCCCGCGCCATCCCCGGCGAGCAAGAACCAGGAACGCCACAGCCGTCCTCATCTACGCGCTCGAGTCCACGAGCGAGGACCTCGCCGCGTCCCTGCCCAAGTACCACCTGGTCCGCCTCCTCCAGCCACCTCCCTGACGTGTCGCCCGTCAGACTCGCCGTCGTCGCTCCCTGCATCACACCGTTGACTGCCGTGACCTCCTCCGATTCGTCCACGCCCCTATTGAGGGAGTCCTGGATTAGGGGGTGTCCGGATGGCCGGACTATACCTTCAGCCGGACTCCTAGTGTAGCGACCAGACCGCAAACAGTCTGATCTCTGTGCTCCGGTGTCATCCCTGGATCAGTAATGCTGACACCACACAGTACTCAGAGGATTTATAGCAGAGTAGCAATCACACACTTATTACAGTGAGTGTCTCAAAAGAGAACTTATTACAATAAATATGGCTTAAGGCCATCTAATAACGATAACAGCGGAAGGCTTGGAAGATAAGTGAGTCCATCAACTCCAATGGCATCACCGAGTATAGAACCACGACCTAAAAACTCCTTAATCGTCGTCTGAAAAGTCTGCAACATTAACGTTGCAGCCCGAAAACGGGTCAGCACATGGAATATGCTGGCAAGGTAACACATAGAGAGTAATGGAATGAAACAGCTATACTACATGCATATTTGGCTGGTGGAAAGCTCTATGGTTACAGTTTTGCGTAAAGCCAATTTTTCCCTACTTCAAAGGAATAAAATTTAATTACTATCATGGTGGTTGTTAAACATTGAGAATGGTTGATAGCATTCTCAATCCCAATTAAGCATGATCATTAAACATAACCCAACAAAATTAATTTAGAGTAACATGTTGAGATTCACACGAAAATCCAGGTACTAGATACCAAAGATGTCCATAACTGGGGACACGGCTAACCATGATTAGTTTATTACACTCTGCAGAGGTTTGCGCACTTTTCCCCACAAGACTCGATCGCCTCCGTTTGGTTTCTCGCACTACAGGGTGTTTGAGAAGACGGATGACCGAGACATAGTCTTTCAGAAGCGCTAGCACCTTACGATTGGGTAGACCGTACCACCTACATCCCCTACATCTGCTAGTCTACCACTGTAAGAGTTCGCACGACTTGTCAACTATGCTAGAGCCCATAATAGCTTGTGGCTGCACACGGAAGTTTGTAGTATGAATAGTCTCATGATCCCTTTGAGCCTGGGTGGCGGTCCAAAAGAAAACATGCAAGTCCTGGAATACCCAGGTGCCTCAATCCACCCAGATGTGTGTTTAAGTTGCCACCTTAGATAAACCATTAATTAGCAATCTCACGTCTGTCATGGATTTCACTCACCCAATCCACGTCTACTAGCATAGCATGGCATAATAAGCAAACGTAGAAGTAACTCCCAAAGGTTTGATAATAAACAGGTAATAGGTACTACCTCATCTACTTCCCTTCCCACAATTTAATTAGATCCTAATAATGCAATGTGTGAGGATTGATCTAATGCAATAAAACTGGGTAGTAGAAAAGGTATGATCAAAGTGTTACTTGCCTTGCTGATGATCCGTGAACCTAACGATTTGAAGTAACAGGCGGCGCATTCTGGGTATTCTATCGCAGAAAAACAAACAAGCATACAATAAGTACTCATCTAATGCATAGGTAAAACTCAAATAAGAGATCTAACCAGAAGGTTCAACTTAAGAACTCCGGTTGGCAAAAAGAATCAAATCGAACGAAGCAACGAAAATCAAACGGCGAAAGAAAACAACTTCGTTCTAGTAATCTGGATCTAGGGCAAATTTTACAGTACCAAAAACTTGTTTAAGTTGGTTAAACGGATAGAGGGTTTCGAGACGAGACCCTAGGCGCTTGAATCGCCTGATTCCGATAAACGAGCGAAAAGTTAAACTAAAACGAAAATCGGATCAGGAATCGCGATCAGAAAAATCACGGATTTAATCCGAGAAAAAGAAAAACGACGAACGCCGAATTTTTTTTCTCTTTTTTTCGGCACGGAAAACGAGGCGCGACGAACCTCGGGCTACGGGATCGTCGGCGGCGGCGGCGGTGGCTCCGGCGGCGCGCGCGGATCGAGGCGGGGCTGATGGGCTGGGGCGGCTCGGGGCGGCGCTATTTAAAGGCTGCCCCCGGGCGGTGTCCCGCTCGGGTACGGCCCGAAGTCGGTTCGTTTTTTTAATTATTCCGCTCAGAAGAAAAAATAAAAAGAAATACTAAACAGACTCCAAAAATTCCGAAATAAATTTTCACGGGCTTCTAAAATCAAGCCGCACAAGGTGAACATTTATTTGGGCCCTAAATGCAATTTTGAAAAATGCACATTTTTCCTAAATTCAAATAAAACACCGAAAAACTCCGAAATGAAATCTTATTTGATTTTATTATTAAATCCTCAATATTTATTTATTTTAGGAAAGTCATTTTATTCCCTCTCTCATATTTTTGTAATAGAAATAATTGATGATAAAATAAATAAAATCAAATGATCCTATTCTCAAAATTTGAGAGAACCCAAATATGAAAATAACGAAATCCCCAACTCTCTCCGTGGGTCATTGAGTTGCGTAGAATTTCTAGCATCAACCAAAATGCAAAATAAAAATATGATATGCATGATGATCTAATTTATAACATTCCAAATTGAAAATTTGGGATGTTACACCAGGACTATGAATATACAAGATTGAGGACTTCGTCCTGTGTCCGGAAGGGACTTTCCTTGGCATGGAAGGCAAGCTTGGCGATACGGATATGTAGATCTCCTACCATTGTAACCGACTTTGTGTAACCCTAACCCTCTCCGGTGTCTATATAAACCGGAGGGTTTTAGTTCGTAGAACAACATACAGAACAACAATCATACCATAGCCTAGCTTCTAGGGTTTAGCCTCTCCGATCTCGTGGTAGATCTACTCTTGTACTACCCATATCATCAATATTAATCAAGCAGGACGTAGGGTTTTACCTCCATCAAGAGGGCCCGAACCTCGGTAAAACTTCGTGTCCCTTGCCTCCTGTTACCATCCGGCCTAGACGCACAGTTCGGGACACCCTACCCGGGATCCGCCGGTTTTGACACCGACATTGGTGCTTTCATTGAGAGTTCCTCTGTGTCGTCGCCGTTAGGCTTGATGGCTCCTATGATCATCAATAGCGATGCAGTCCAGGGTGAGACTTTCCTCCCCGGACAGATCTTCGTCTTCGGCGGCTTCGCACTGCGGGCCAATCCACTTGGCCATCTGGAGTAGATCAAAAGCTATGCCCCTGGCCGTCAGGTCAGATTTTGAAGTTTAAACTACACGGCTGACATCCGCGGGGACTTGATCTTCGACGGATTTGAGCCAATGCCGAGCGCGCCGCACTGTCACGACGAGCATGATCTAGCTCTGCCGCCGAACAGTGCCCTGGAGGCCGCACCCGCATCGGCTTCTACCCTTAATTCGGAGCCAACCGCGCCGATCAAGGATGGGTGGTTGGACGCCACCTCGGGGGCTGCGATCCCAACGGCGATCGAGCCAAACATCAGCCCCGCACTCCGCGAGACTTGTGACTCCATGGAGCCGGAGTCCTCTCCGGACTCTGAACCCTCCATGCCCCTGCCGGTCGAATCCGATTGGGCGCCGATCATGGAGTTTTCTACCGCGGACATCTTTCAGCACTCGCCTTTCGGCGATATTCTGAAGACACTAAAGTCTCTCTCTTTATCAGGAGAACCCTGGCCGGACTACGGTCAGCAAGGTTGGGATACAGACGATGAAGAAATTAAAAGCCCACCCACCACCCACTTTGTAGCCACTGTCGACGATTTAACCGACATGCTCGACTTCGACTCCAAAGACATCGACGGTATGGACGCCGATGAAGGAGACGATGAAGAACCAGCACCTATTGGGCCCTGGAAAGCCACCTCGTCATATGACGTATACATGGTGGACGCACCAAAAGATGATGACGAGGAGCGGAAGGACGCACCAAAGGCTTGTTCCCTCGAGAAGCAGTCAAAGCGGCGACGCAAGCGCCACCCCAAATCCCGCCTCGACAGAAATAACGATCACACAGACCCAACGCTGGAGCAGGGCGAACCGCTGCCGGACAATGACAATTCGGATAATCAAGCCGAACAAACAAATTCTATCAAGGATAATGGTCCGGACGACATAACGCCGGACAAGCACCCAGAGCAGCAGAATGCCCGTAAAAGGCTTGTCACCACCGCGAGGAGTCTTAAAAAGCAGAAGCAAAGGCTCAAGGCTGCGCAAGACACACTCCAAATCAGATGGAGTAAAATACTCAACACAGCAGCGAGGTACGGCGACAATCGCCCCTCCAAGAGCTACCCAAAGCGGAAGCTGCTACCTGAATTCGATAAGGAGGCCTCAGACCCCCCACAACCAAATATCAAAGCAGCCACTTGGCCGGATAGACGACACTTCTGCCAACACAGAGCGGCGTACAACGCCACTCACAATACAACACGCGACCCATGCGAGGGCTCGCACCCAAAGGACGGCGCAACAAGATCCATCTATGGACCACGCAAGCGCGCCCCAGCATACAATGCAACACAACAAACATCCGAACAACGCGGTACACCCAGCTACAGGGGTGCCGCACACCCCCTATGTTTCACCAATGAGGTGCTGGACCATGAATTTCCAGAGGGATTCAAACCCATAAACATAGAGACATACGACGGAACAACAGACCCTGGGGTGTGGATTGAGGACTACATCCTTCATATCCATATGGCTCAAGGAGATGATCTCCACGCCATCAAGTACTTACCCCTCAAGCTCAAAGGACCAGCTGGTCACTGGCTTAAAGGCCTCCCCGAAAGCTCCATTGGAAGTTGGGAAGATCTTGAAGACGCCTTTCGGGCAATTTTTCAAGGGACTTATGTCCGACCTCCGGATGCAGACGATTTGAGTCATACAACTCAACAGCCCGGAGAGTCAGCCTGAAAGCTTTGGAACAGGTTTCTCACTAAAAAGAACCAGATTGTTGACTGTCCGGACGCCGAAGCCTTGGCAGCTTTTAAGCATAGCGTCCATGACGAATGGCTCGGCCGATACCTCGGCCAAGATAAGCTGAGAACGATGGCCGCATTAAAAAACCTCATGACCCGCTTTTGCGCGGGTGAGGACAGCTGGTTAGCCAGATGCAGCACCAGCGACCCCAGTACATCTGAAGTTAGATATGGAAATGGGAAATCACGGCACAACAGCAATAACAAACGCCGGAATAAAGAAGACAGCACGAAGGGCACGGCAGTAAACGCCGGATTCAAAAGCTCTCGGTCAGGTCAGCAAAAGCCGCCCTCTAAAGGCACCAGGGAAGAACTGTCCAGCCTCAACAAAATTCTGGACCAAGTATGTCAGATCCATAGTACCCCTGGTAAACCTGCTAATCATACCCACAGAGAATGTTGGGTCTTCAAGCAGTCCGGCAAGCTCAACGCCGTACACAAGGGGGAGGATACACCAAGTGAAGACGAGGACGAGCCTCCCAAGCAAGACACTGGGGAACAAAAGAAATTTCTGCCAGAAGTCAAAACAATAAACGTGTTACATGTGATCAAGGGAAAAAACAACGCTGCACTCCCAAGAAAACATACCCAAGTGCCTGTCACCACGAAGTCCTGCCACTGGTCGTCTCAACCGATCACTTTCGACCATCGCGATTAATCAGCAAGTATCCGACGCGCAGGATGGGCTGCCCTGGTATTAGACCTAGTAATTGGCGAGTATCACTTCACACGAGTTCTGATGGACGGTGGCAGCAATCTAAACCTAATATATCAGGATACAATCCGCGGGATGGGGTTAGACCCAACAAAAATTCGCCATAGCAATACTACCTTTAAAGGAGTAACGCCAGGCCCAGGGGCTCGTTGTATGGGCTCCCTCCTACTACAAGTTATATTCGGCTCCCCCGATAACTTCCGTCGTGAGCATTTAACCTTCCACATCGCTCCGTTCCAAAGTGGCTATCAAGCACTGCTCGGACGCGAAGCTTTCGCTCACTTTAATGCAATACCACACTACGCCTCCCTCACACTCAAGATGCCCGGTCCACGTGGCATCATTTCAGTGAACGTAAATATCAAGCGATCTCTGCGCGCCGAAGAGAGTGCGGCTGCCCTGGCAGCCGCACACTAAAGGCGCCCGGACCAACGAAAGCATCCAATAGGTCGTCAAGAACTCAAACACAACTAATCAAGTCCGACGCCGCTATTTACACCGAATAAGTGGTCACACCCCTATTTGTCAATACAAGGGGCTCAACGCGCGCAGACAAGTGGCAATTTTTTCTCATCTTGAATTATACATGGTTTCTTTAAAAACTATCTTTTTCAATGAAAACTTTTTCACATAAATTCCTCTCTTTTACAGACGATCATCGTGCTACACCCGTCCAGGATACGGCACAACGGAGACACAGGCGCAGACGTGCAGCAGGGACCTGCTCCAAGGATTCTTTTTAGATTAAGACCCTGCGTAAACCTTTTTTACTGTCTCTTGTTGATACATATCCACCGTTGAGAAGGATGCTGACGTCTTGGCATGTGGCCACGCTAGAACAATGCACGTACCTGGACACAAGGGGCTTCTTACAAAGGCCATTATTTAGGCCCGGTTTATACCACAAAGACCGAATACCTTAGGGAGTGTTCGGCGTCGCAAGTTTGGCCTTATATGCATCAACTCCGAATCATTGTCTTTGGTCAAATGTTGGGTTCGCCCGGATCCTGTGTTTTGGTGCCTTACATTCCGCTGTACCGGCTAAGGTAGCACCGGGAGAACTACTGCGATTGTGCCCTGGTTCATCCGGACGAGCACCTCAGTAGAGAAAGCCAAAAACTGACTGTCATGATATAGCGTGAGACTGGTCAACCACTCGAGGACCTGTTGGAATGTTAGAATTCCTCCACCTTAACGAAGGGCCGTTTTCCGGCCAGGCATGTACGCACCCCAGGACCGGGAGAGTACGGAGCCACCAGGGGCTATCTAGTAGCCCCACTGTCAAACTCCTATGGCTAAGTGAAAGTGCTAAAGCATTATAGTCCGGTTGCCTCGCTCGCTCCGCTATCACCTCCTTAATAGGACCAAGACGTTGGGTTAAGTGTGAACGCGTGTTTTTCACGAGCACCTCCGCATTATATGCGTGGGGGTTGAAGCCGACGACTGCAATCTTTCAGGTTATACACATGTATACATAAATGGCCGCCCAGGAGGCATCATATTACTTTCAGGCAAAAGTATAAAAATAGCCTTATAAAAATTTATAAAAGCATTTCGCTTACAATGAGATTACATATCACTCAAACATAATATTTTTTGAGCACTGGGTCTCTATCAAACGAGCACCCTCAAGAACTTCTTCAAAGTAGTGCTTAGCAGCCATTCGACCTATGGCCGAATCCCGCGCTGCAACAGTGGTAGCATCCATCTCCGCCCAGTATGCTTTAACACGGGCAAAGGCCATGCGTGAGCCCTCTATGCATGCCGACCTCTTCATCGCATTAATTCGCGGCACCATGTCAAGGAGCTGCTGCACCAAGCTGAAATAGCTGTTCGGTTTTGGCCTTTCCGGCCATAGCTGATCCACAACAGACCTCATGGCGAGTCCGGACAACCTATTCAGTTCGGACCATTCGGCTAATTGGTCAGTCAATGAAAGTGGATGCTCGGGAGAATGGAATTGTGTCCAAAACAGCTGGTCCACTTCACGGTCCGTCTGCCCCTGGAAGTACTTGGCCGCATCGGCAGCGCTCGCCGCCAAATCCATATATACATCCTCCGAACTCCATAGCCGATCCAGATAGGCATATCGTGGATCTCCGAACTTCCTCCGCAACATAAAGGATTTCCCAGCTACAATATCCCTGGCTTCCCGCAGCTCCTCCTTCTTCGCCCTCATAGCAGAGCGGATGTCTTTTCTCGTCGCAGCAGCCTTCTCAAGGTCCGATGCCTTCGCTAGGTTTTCCTTTTCAAGAACCCGGCAACGGTCAGTGGCGGCTTTTAATTCTATGGCCATCTTGGCCATCTTATCTCGGCTCTCGCCATGCGCGGCCTTCTCGGTTTTCAACTCTTCGGCCGCCTTGAAAGCAGCCGCATTACTAAACCTCACTTGTTCCTTGGCTCGGGCAAGTTCTGCCCGCAAGGCTTCAACAGTGGCAGCTCCATCTGTAGTCACAATATATTAAAGATACTGGCATCATGCTGCTCTTACTATGTGGCATTTACCAGATAATGACACTTACCCTATGCCCCGTCAAGCTTTTTGTTAACAAGCTTGATGTCGGCGTCTGCCGCATCCAACTGCCGTTTTAAATGGGCAAACTCGCTAGTCCGGCTAGCCACCGGAGCTTCCATCACCTGCACATAGAGGCAGTATGGTTATTACCTGGGAATATGATCCTCTGTTCGTCGTCGTTTCCGACGACAATCAGAGTCTCAGGGGCTACTATCTACACAGGGCACACCTAGCATGTGCAGGACTACCATACATTATTTTACAAACCTCAAAGCCGGTCAGTAGACTCATAAAAGCTTCATGCGATCCTCTTTCGGCGGACAAGATCCTCTCCATCACCGTATTCATCAGCACATGGTGTTCATCTGAGATGGCCGCTCGCCCCACCAACTCCCTCAGAACATCCGATCGCACAACAGACGGTGTCGGACTCTTTTGTCCACTCTCTTCGGGAGCCGGACACTGGGAGCTTCGGGCGTCAATGGGATTATCTTCTGGCCTCACCAGACTCAGAGAGGCCCTCCGCGACGACACTTCGGGGTCGCCCGCTTCCGGAGCGGAGGACTCCGGAGGAGGCATTTCGCTCTCCATCATCTCTGGAAGCAGATCCCCCGAAGACGAGCTCATTTGAGAGGGGCTAAGGCCCGAACTTCAAAGATATATGCGGTGGTTATTTTCTCAGAAGAAAAAGATGGCATACCTGTACTATTAAAGTATTTCGGGTCACTTACAACTCGCTGTAGAATTGATCCCCCCGCGGACTTTGTGCGGCAAAGGCACCCCTCAAGGTAGGACCCTCTGTGGGAGACTTCTTCTCCCGTTTGGGAGCTTCGGCTTCCGAATCCCCGGGCAAAGTCCTTTTCCTCCTCTGGTCGTCTTCCTTCATGAAGACACTCACGCCCTCGGCTAGAACGGGCAGCATTGGGGACCCGCGTCCGCCTGTATTATCCTCCCCAGTATCTTCCTTCAAGGGCTCCGGGTAGGGTGCGGCCTAGAGCATCTTTTCCAATACCGGATTGTCCAAACCCTCAGGGAGGGGGGCCGAACACCGGATCAACTTTGCCTTTGTTAGCCAGTCCTGGTCAAAAAGCAAACTCTCAGAAATAACTTCGTAACAAATGAGAGATAGTATGTTCGGCCGGAAGATTCCTTACCTGTTCGGCGGCGTGGTTACTACTCAGGCCCATGTCCTCGGTGATTTCCGGATACTCTACCTGAGGTCCGAAGAATGACTTGTACATCTCCTCGTGTGTCAGGCCGAGGAAATTTTGGATGACACACGGTCCCTCGAGATTGAACTCCCACAAGCGAAGGGGCCGGCGTTTGCAAGGCTGGACTTGACGAACCAGCATAACTTGTATTACCGAAACCAAACTAAAATCTCCATTGAAGAGATCTCGAATGCGGCTTTGCAGTATAGGCACGTCCTTGGCTGGACCCCAGCTCAGACCTCTGCTGATCCATGACATCAGTTGTGGTGGAGGGCCCGAGCAGAAGACAAGGGCGGCCGCCCACTTGGCACTTCTAGGAGCCGTGATGTAGAACCACTCCTGTTGCCACAATTCAGACACCTCTGGAATGGAACCTTTGGGCCATGGAGCTCCCGTCATCTTGCATATTGAGGCACCTCCGCACGCTGCATGTTGCCCCTCGATCATATTCGGCTTTACTTCAAAGGTCTTCAGCCACAAGCCAAAGTGAGGGATAACCCGCAGGAAGGCCTCACACACGACAATAAATGTCGTGATATGAAGAAAGGAGTCCAAAGCTAGATCATGGAAGTCTAGCCCGTAATAAAACATCAAACCCCTGACGAAAGGATCCAGAGCAAGGCCTAGACCTCGGAGGAAGTGGGAGACGAACACGACGCTCTCGTTGGGTTTGGGGGAGGGGACGGCCTGCCCTCAGGCAGGCAGCCGATGCACAACCTCGGCGGTCAGATATCTGGCCTCCCTCAACTTTTTGATGTCTTCTTCCGTGACGGAGGAAGGCACCCATCGGCCTTGAAGGCCAGATCCGGACATGATTGAAGGTTTGGAGCACTTGACCTGAACTTTGGGTGTTTGAGCTTGAGGTGGGGGAAGGATTCGATTGAGCACGGGAGGGAAAAAAGTAAAAGCCTTCTCCCTTTATAAAGAGGGTGAATATCAAGCGTCCTCTCCGTGGCCGTTTGGACTTGCCTATAGTCTAGGAGTCCTAGAAGCGATTGGGTTACCCACGCCCGTATTGATGAGAATCCCGGACTAAGGGGACATGATCTCTGCTTTAACAAGACGTGCCAAGGAAACCGCCTCGCATGACACGCTGAGGTGGGACAATAAAATGATTCGAATAAAAGGCTTGGCCGTGGTGCGATGTCACACTACGGAATATTTCAGCAGATTAGATTTGTGTAAATATTATTCTCTCTATGGCAATATGTGGAAACTTATTTTGCAGAGCCGGACACTATCTTTGTGTTTAACATCTTATATGAAGTACTTGAGGAGGAACCCGCCATGCAATGCCGAAGACAATCTGCGCGCCGGATTCGTCGTCATTGAAGCCTGGTTCAGGGGCTACTGAGGGAGTCCTGGATTAGGGGGTGTCCGGATGGCCGAACTATACCTTTAGCCGGACTCCTGGACTATGAAGATACAAGATTGAAGACTTCGTCCTGTGTCCGAAAGGGACTTTCCTTGGCATGGAAGGCAAGCTTGGTGATACGGATATGTAGATCTCCTACCATTGTAACCGACTTTGTGTAACCCTAACCCTCTCCGGTGTCTATATAAACCGGAGGGTTTTGGTCTGTAGGACAACATATAGAACAACAATCATACCATAGGCTAGCTTCTAGGGTTTAGCCTCTCCAATCTCGTGGTAGATCTACTCTTGTACTACCCATATCATCAATATTAATCAAGCAGGACGTAGGGTTTTACCTCCATCAAGAGGGCCCGAACCTCGGTAAAACTTCATGTCCCTTTGCCTCCTATTACCATCTGGCCTAGACGCACAGTTCGGGACCCCCTACCCGAGATCCGCCGGTTTTCACACCGACACCTGTTTTCCAAGAGGGGAACGAGCAGCGCAGCCCGTGCTCGATCCGCTGGCACGTGTTGACCGCAATCACGCTCCAGGCCACTTCGACGCTAAGGCCCAACCGTGGCCTCCTCTCTGGCCCAGCTTCAGTTTTGCCTACTAGGCCCGATGTGAGCGCTGCCGAAACCCCACCCTCTGCACAGTTCGGACTCTGTTCTAGATTTTTTTCCTCATGACGAATTTCTCTTTTTCCAAAAACTACACATTTACAGTTTACTCCTCCATATTCATGCATATAATAATTCCACAACCGTGCATCGGTTTAAAATAACTTATATATGAAAAATGCTTAGATTTGTGTCTAGTTTCATAATATGCCATTTTTATCTATGTTTAAAATGTTTAAACTGGTCTTTGATTAAATTTGCTTAAATAACTTGTTATAACTCTTTATTTCATAACTAAATAACCGTAGCTCCATTTTAAATAAACTTTATATGTAAATGGGTTAGAAAAATGCCTAGTTTAACATGGTGGTTTTACCTTGCATGTTTAATAACTAAAAATTGTGTTTAGGGTAGAACAGTATGAAACCTAAAATATGCACATGAGGATTTTCCGGAACTGTTGTTTGTTATTTCTGGCCTCATTTAAACTTGACTAGATAGTTTATTTAGGCGTCACCTCTTGCCATGTTAATGAACATTTAATATTTTTGGGTACATAAACGAGATCGAACTAAATAACTGGAATGTGGTGGTTCGTCAATATGCAACTCGTTGCATATTGAGCTCCACTTAACTTGTAGTTTTGCTTGTGCACTTTGTCATGCCATGCCATGAATCATTAAACCGGACATGCATCATACTTGGTTGTGCATCATGGCATGTTTATGTGATGGTTGTTTACCATGTTACTTGCTTCCGTCCGGGTAGCTTCTCTCGTTAGCTTCGGTTCCGTTCCGGAGTTGTGAGGATCCGTTTGACTACGTCCGTTTGTCTTCTTCATGGACTCGTTCTTCTTCCTTGCGAGATCTCAGGAAAGATGACCATACCCTCGAAATCAATTCTATCTTTGCTTGCTAGTTATTCGCTCTATTGCTATGTCGTGATACCTACCACTTGCTATGTCATGCCTCCCATATTGCCATGTCAAGCTTCTAACCCACTTTTCCTAGCAAACCGTTGTTTGGCTATGTTACCGCTTTGCTCAGCCCCTCTTATAGCGTTGTTAGTTGCAGGTGAAGATGAAGTCTGTTCCATGTTTGGAACATGGATATGTTGGGATATCACAATATCTCTTATTTTAATTAATGCATCTATATACTTGGTAAAGTGTGGAAGGCTCGAACTTATGCCTGGTGTTTTGTTCCACTCTTGCCGCCCTATTTTCCGTCATACTAGTGTTATGTTCCTTGATTTTGTGTTCCTTACACGGTTGGGTGTTATGGGGACCCCTTGACAGTTTGCTTTGAATAAAACTCCTCCAGCAAGGCCCGACCTTGGTTTTACCATTTGCCTCACCACGACCTACCCTTCCCTCGGGTCGGCCAACCAGAGCGTCATCTTTATTTTAACCCCCCCGGGGCCAGTGCTTATCTAAGTGTTGGTCTGAACCGAGTAGACTGCGGGGCCACCTCGGGGAAACTTGAGGTTTGGTTTTACTCGTAGGATGTCTCATCCAGTGTTGCCCTGAGAACGAGATATGTGCAGCTCCTATCCGAATGTTGGCGCATCGGGCGGTCTTGCTGGTCTTGTTTTACCATTGTCGAAATGTCTTGTAACCGGGATTCCGAGTTTGATCGGGTCTTCCTGGGAGAAGGAATATCCTTCGTTGACCATGAGAGCTTGTGATGGGCTAAGTTGGGACACCCCTGCAGGGTTTGAACTTTCGACAGATGGGAATTTGTTAATATCCGGTTGCAGAGAACTTGACACTTAACTTAATTAAAATGCATCAACCGCGTGTGTAGCCGTGATGGTCTCTTCTCGGCGGAGTCTGGTAAGTGAACATGGTTCTTGTGTTATGCTTGAACGTAAGTTGTTTCTGGATCACTTCTTGATCACTTCTAGTTCACGATCGTGCATTGCTTCTCTTCTCGCTCTCTTTTGCGTAAGTTAGCCACCATATATGCTTAGTGCTTGCTGCAGCTCCACCTCACTACCCTTTCCTACCCATAAGCTTAAATAGTCTTGATCTCGCGGGTGTGAGATTGCTAAGTCCCCGTGACTCACAGATACTTCCAAAACAGTTGCAGGTGCCGATGATACCAGTGAAATGATGCAACTAAGCTCAAGTGGGAGCTCGATGAAGATCGTGTTCATTGTTTTGTTTCTTTTCCGGACAATCAATAGTGGAGCCCAGTCGGGACAATCAGGGATCTAGCATTTGTGGTTTTCTTCTTTTATTTTGGTTCCGTAGTCGGACCTATTGTATTCTGGATGATGTATGATATTTATGTATTGTTTGAAGTGGCGATTGTAAGCCAACTCTTTATCCATTTCTTATTCAGTACATGGGATGTGTAAAGATTACCCCTCTTCCGACATGCCTACCATGCGGTTATGCCTCTAAGTCATGCTCAGACACGTGGGAGATATAGTCGCATCGTGGGTGTTACAAGATGGTAATCAGAGCCATCCTCGACTTAGGAGCCCCCTGCTTGATCGAATCGCTGACGTGGTTGAGTCTAGAACAAAATGTTTTGAGTCTTAGGATTATATATATCGGAGAGTAGGATTCTTTTTACTCCTCATTCCCTTCGTCGCTCTGGTGAGGCCTCCTGGCGTAGAGTTTTG
The DNA here is from genome assembly GCF_003073215.2 of Triticum urartu. Taxonomy (NCBI): domain Eukaryota; kingdom Viridiplantae; phylum Streptophyta; class Magnoliopsida; order Poales; family Poaceae; genus Triticum; species Triticum urartu. The sequence goes on along the minus strand of NC_053027.1, from coordinate 332,554,261 downwards.
ACTTTTCTCTCCTCAAATTTCACAAAAAAAATTAGGATCACACGGGTATCTTGGAATTGTTCCAATGGTTTTGTGACGAGAACATTGTTCTTGGTGCCTCCTGACATTTAGGGGTTGTGGCAGTGTCATGGGGAGTTGAGCTCTGAGGTGTTGTCGTCACAATTTTATCATTGCAATTATGGAATACCTGAGTTCGCCGACATCGAAAATCTCTTTTATGCAGTTGTTGGTGAGATAACCTCGACGCCACCCAGTACTGGGGCGGGAGTTCGGGAGTATTGCCAAAACTTGTATAACAGATGCTTTTCGAAGGTTGAGGTAAATGAGTTCCGAAGATTTCTTGGTTATGTGTTGAAGGATGGACACAGCTGGATGTAGGATTTTATAGTTTTGGGTGAGACATTATGCTTCCCCTGTATCCCCAACACCTGATTGCATAACCAGAAATTTTCGGGAGTTTATAAGTGGGAATTCAAGTATATCGTAGGATATCTTTCTGGCAGATGTATGATAAGAAATTGGGGTTCGACGTCTAGTGGTCCGCCTATCCACGACTGGTTTTACAGTGGTCTCGTTGTGTCTTAAAGAGTCCTTGGCTATGCTGACTCGGGGACGCTTCGTATGTCATGTGCACTGCCTTGTGCATGATGGTGTTGTACGATCGAGCCCGTGTGGGCCCCACCATGGAAACTTCGGATAAAGTCTCTATCATATGTTTGTTCCGGCAAATTTTGCAAGCCAATCCTTTGTTTTTGTTTTCAGTTGTGGTATTCGAGTTGCTTCGAAGTCAAGTGTTGATTCCATACCTTTCCTAAACGGCGTTCTCATACTCCGATGTGAATACCAATCCTTCATGATAATCGAGATTATCATGTCAATCCTTTTCAACCGGCGTGTTTCTCTTCAAGTGGATCCGATCATTTCAACATCCGCAAGATCACCTCTCGGTTTTTCCCCAATGTTGTTCGTTTCATCTATCCCCAAGTTGCCTTTGTTTTCCCACCCTACCACCCTTGTCTCTTCAAGGACTCAGATTTCTTAATCAAGTATCTACTTTATGGATGTGAAGGCTCTCCATTCTGTTCCGTCAATGTTCTTATCCGGTGATTCTCAGGAAGATATTAACGGAGCTTCAAGTGTATTATTCTTCATTCTTTCCTTCTCCGGTGGATTCAAGTCAAGCTTTCTTGATCATTTACCTTCCTCGTTTCAAATGCTTTCTCATGTCGGTGCATCTCTTAAGCATCCACCTCTTGCTATTCATGTTCAACCTATTTTGAGGTTGTTATCTCATTCAAGCCATTTTATTCAACTGGCGCAATCTCTCTTTTAAATCGTTCAATGGTGTTTCTTTTGAGTGGGCCCTAACCCATAGGTCTTTTCCCGGGATCTTACCTAACTCTTCTAATTTCCCGGAGTTACTCTCAAATTCTTCTCCAAGTTTGACGTAAGAATGAATTATCATCAGTCATATGTATTTCTCCAAGATCTGTCAAATTCTTTTCATCGTTGCTTCAACCTTTCTAATTTTCATCCCAGAGTATCTCAACAACTCATGGTGGTCTTTTTCATCGTCTTTCTCTGTATTTGAAGACCGAAGAAGAGTTTCTCTTCAATCCTTACCCGTTCTATCAAAGATTCATGATTCTAGCTTGATGCTATACTCTCATAATTGGTTTCAATTGTGAGAATTCTTTTCACCCATACAGAGCAATTCAGGAGTCTTTTAAGTTTGATTCTCCGAAGGCCATCATTTTAGAAGATTTATTCGTTTTCTTTCAATCTTACCGATGAATCGTTCAAATATCCTCTAATCGGTTCATGATCTCTCCATTCTCGTGTATCTAAATCCCCTCAAGTATCTTATTTATTTTTTCCAATTCTTCCCGGTGAATTGTGCCTCTGCTACTTTCATTTTCATCTTACGGTGGTTTGTTCAAGATTCTTCTTCCTTCGTTTTCATATCAATTCATTCGTTGTTTCCAAATCCTACCGGCCGCTCATTGAAGACCTTCTCAAGTTTACGCCATATCTATCTTAATCTTTTCTACAAGAATAAGTAGTATGCCATATCCGTTGCTTGTCATCAATTTAATTGGTGAAGGATGTGCATAACATAGTTCTTATTCTTGTTTCATCCAAGTGATTGATTCATTCTTCCGGAGTTTGTTCGCAATGAGTAAATTCTTGGTTCAAGTGCTTCATACTTTTCCCAGAGTTCCAAGATCTCTCAACTATATCACCACGAAGATCCATCTAATCATTGCAAGGCTTCAATCTTATTTTTTGCATCCTTCACTTCCTTTTGATCATTCTTTTATTACGGAGTTCTTCATGGAGGCTCAACTTGGTGGCTCATCGAAGATTCCTTTCATTCTTCAATTGTTCTTCAAGTTTTCTCTCGAAGTTAAGATCTGCCAAGCTATACTCTCAAATAAACATGGTGTTCAACACATGTCTTGTTTTGAGGAGTTCAAGCTTTCTTCATCTTGCATTACGAAGTGCAATTTCTTCTACCTTATCTTTTCAGGTGGTGTTATGTCATTTTGACAATTTCTTTCGTGTTTCATGATCCGCAAGTTGTCAGGAATGAGTTAGTTAAACCCATCAATATCTTCGAGCATGAGCTCTTCTCAATCCATCAATCTCTTCATTGCAGTTTCTTGGATTAGATTTCACCGAAAGCCTTCCATTGGGAATGTTGCTATTTATGGTGCTTATAAATGACCCAAGTTCTTCATTTATCCCCCAAGTGAAATAAGTTTCTCGTCTCCTTGTTGATATCAATCCAATCTATTGTTTCCGTTAGTGGCAGAATTTCACCTCATAGTTTTGAGATGTTCTCCATAAGCCCACTACAACCTTGTTCTTTTTGTTGTTGGTTTTCCAACAACTCCGTTCGACCCTTCTCCTGAAGATGCTTTTCAAGCTCATTTGAGGTAGAAGATGTTGTTTTCTCCTCCGTTCTTTTGATTCCATTCTTACTTTTGTTCCGGAGGCATTGTGATGTTGCTCTCTTCGACCCATCATCTTGTTTGTCAAGATCATGTTCAATTCCTTCCATTTAAAGTCGGAGTGCTGTCCAAATTATATCATTCTTATTCCTTCCCTATCTTGTTTTAACCGGAGTGTTGTGTCTATCATTCCTCTTCTAACCGGAGTCTCATCCAAGTGCTTTCATTTTGCCAAGTTCATATTCTTACCTTCCATTTCCAACTGGAGTGTTGTCGTAATTGATCTTTATCGTTCCTTGTACATCTCGTTTCAACCGGAGTGCTTGCATGTACTTCTTGTCCATTGCAATCCCTTTTCTCATGTCTTTCAACCTACAGGGTTCTTGTGATGTTCCTTGTTCCTCTTTTCTAACGGAGGTTTTCAACTTTGTTCATCTTCGTTGTATTATTTCTTTCAATTTGTTTATCCTCGCAAGGTTCTTTGGTTTCACTCAATTTTCAAAGAAGCAACTTTGTTTTACCTCTTCTCTTCCTCTTCCGCTTCCCTCCGGTGCCATCCTAGATCTCGGGATGAGATCCTCTCGTAGTGGTGGATTGTTGTGACGCTCCGACACCGACGTGCCAGGTGTCTTCCAGTTATTCGCTGTCTTTGCCATGTCATTTGCTTGCGTGTTGCATCTTGCCATCTCATCATGTGCATTGAATCATCGTGTTTTCAAAACTTGCATTTCCCTAGTTACGTCCGTTGTCCGTTCTGAGCCCAACCACACTCGCACGCGCCCATGACATGCGGCCGAAATACTATTTTATAAGTGGCCGAGAAATTTTCTCGGAATGGGTTGAAAGTTGGCATGCGGTGTTGTTATAGTGTAGATAGGCCGCCTGCCAAGTTTCATCGCATTCGGAGTCCGTTTGACGCCCCAACGGATAACATATGGCTGCCATATAGTCGGTCTATCGTCGGACGTTTTCGCTCTCCGAAAATAGTCGCCGGGTCTCTCTCTCTCTCTCTCTCTCTCTCTCTCTCTCTTTTCCTCCTCTCTCATCAGCCCGCGATCCTCCTCGCGCGTGCATCCGAAAGCTGTCCCGGACCCGACCTGGGCAGTCGTCACCGTTGGGTCTGGATCATCCCCAAACATCTACAAAACATCTCCGTTTTGTTAATTGGACTTCCTAACATATATTTTTCTCGGACGTCTGATTATAATCGTAGAGACAAGATAGCCCTACCCTAATCCCTACTATATATATCTAGTTAAACCACTAATTTCTAGCGATCCTACCCTAGCGCCGCCGCTACTCTCTCGGGATCCCCCCAGATCCGTTCCATCCAATCCCCCAACAAGTGCTCTCCTGCGGATCCCCTCAATCCACCAACCAGCGCAGCACCCAGCAGCAACAATCCTCCTCCTCGCTCGATCCCAAGTGGGAGAGGACCCCGATGCCTCCTCATCCCCGCCGGAGATCGGACCTCGCTGGAGATGAGTTCCCCACCGTGCCCTGCTCCCTTCCTTCCCCACCTGCTCTCTCTTTTTCTATCTCCCTCTCACGCTACTCTCTCTCTCTCTCTCTGTTGTCTTCGCAGCGCCACCATGGAGGCCCTAGCTCCAACCCGTAGCAGCTGCGGCACGGGAGTCGCCATCACCTCGCCTCCCTCCAGGAACCGGACAACGCCTGCCTCGCCATGGAAGCGCCTCCTCGCCGTGGTCATGGAGCCCCAAGCCCCGCCTCCTCCCCTGCGTCACAAAGTTCATCGCTGCTCGAGCTCCCGAGCTACTCTAGCGCTCCATGGCCTCTGCCGCGCTAGAGCTTTGCTGCCGCCGGCGACAGCAACAACAACTCCGTCGTCGCCTTCCTCCTCTCTTCCCGTGCGCGCGGCCACCCAACCCCGTCGCCCTCCGTCTACATCGCACGCTCGTGCCGGAGCCAAGGGGGTCTCGACGCCCTACAGATTCCCCGCAGCCCTGCCTCGTCCAACCTCGCCGTCCCCGAGCTCTTTTTCGGCGGGATCCGCCCCAACGCCGTGGTTCCCCGGCGCCCTGGACCTCCCCTGCGTCGCCCGCGCCAAGTCCCGCTGCCGCGCCCTTGTTCCTCTGTTGTGGCCCGCGCCATCCCCGGCGAGCAAGCACCAGCAACGCCACAGCCATCCTCGTCCATGCGCTCGAGTCCACGAGCGAGGACCTCGCCGCGTCCCTGCCCAAGGACCACCCGGTCCGCCTCCTCCAGCCACCTCCCTGACGTGTCGCCCGTCAGACTCGCCGTTGTCGCTCCCTGCATCGCCGTTGACTGCCGCGACCTCCTCCGCTTCGTCCATGCCCATGTTTTGCCCAAGGGGAACGAGCAACACAGCCCGTGCTCGATCCGCTGGCACACGTTGACCGCAATCACGCTCTAGGCCACTTCGGCGCTAAGGCCCAACCGTGGCCTCCTCTCTGGCCCAGCTTCACTTTCGCCTACTAGGCCCGATGTGAGCGCTGCCCAAACCCTACCCTCTGCACATATTTACACTTTACCCCTCCATATTCATGCATATAATAATTCCACAACCGTGCATCGGATTAAAATAACTTATATATGAAAAATTCTTAGATTTGTGTCTAGTTTCATAATATGCCATTTTCATCTATGTTTAAAATGTTTAAACTGCTGTTTGATTAATTTTTCTTAAATAACTTGTTAAAATGCTTTATTTCATAACTAAATAACCGTAGCTCCATTTTAAATAAACTTTATATGTAAATGGGGTAGAAAAATGCCTAGTTTAACATGGTGGTTTTGCTTTGCTTGTTTAATAACTCGAAAAATTGTGTTTAGGGAAGAACAGTACCAAACCTAAAATATGCACATGAGGATTTTTCGGAACTGTTGTTTGTTATTTCCGGCCTCATTTAAACTTGACTAGATAGTTTATTTAGGCGTCACATCTTGCCATGTTAATCAACATTTAATATTGTTGGGTACATAAATGAGATCGAACTAAATAACTAGAATGTGGTGTTTCGTCAATATGCAACACGTTGCATATTGAGCTCCACTTAACTTGTAGTTTTGCTTATGCACTTTGTCATGCCATGCCTTGAATCATTAAACCGTACATGCATCATACTTGGTTGTGTATCATGCCATGTTTATGTGATGGTTGTTTACCATGTTACTTGCTTCTTTCCGGGTAGCTTCTCTCGTTAGCTTCGGTTCCATTCCGGAGTTTTGAGGATTTGTTCGACTACGTCTGTTTGTCTTCTTCATGGAATCGTTCTTCTTCCTTGCGGGATCTCAGGCAAGATGACCATACCCTCGAAATCACTACTATCTTTTCTTGCTAGATGTTCGCTCTATTGCTATGCCGCGATACCTACCACTTGCTATGTCATGCCTCCCATATTGCCATGTCAAGCCTCTAACCCACTTTTCCTAGCAAACCGTTGTTTGGCTATGTTACCGCTTTGCTCAGCCCCTCTTATAGCGTTGTTAGTTGCAGGTGAAGATGAAGTTTGTTCCATGTTTAGAACATGGATATGTTGGGATATCACAATATATCTTATTTTAATTAATGCATCTATATACTTGGTAAAGGGTGGAAGGCTCGGCCTTATGCCTGGTGTTTTGTTTCACTGTTGCCGCCCTAGTTTCCGTCATACCGGTGTTATGTTCCTTGATTTTGCGTTCCTTACACGGTTGGGTGTTATGGGGACCCCTTAACAGTTCCCTTTGAATAAAACTCCTTCAGCAAGGCCCAACCTTGGTTTTACAATTTGCCTCACCACCACCTACCCTTCCCTCGGGTCGGCCAACCCGAGGGTCATCTTTATTTTAACCCCCCGGGCCAGTGCTTGTCTAAGTGTTGGTCCGAACCGAGTAGACTGCGGGGCCACCTCGGGGCAACTTGAGGTTTCGTTTTACTCGTAGGATGTCTCATCCGGTGTTTCCCTGAGAACGAGCTATGTGCAGCTCCTATCGGGATGTCGGCGCATCGGGCTGTCTTGCTGGTCTTGTTTTACCATTGTCAAATTGTCTTGTAACCGGGATTCCGAGTCTGATCGGGTATTCCTGGGAGAAGGAATATCTTTCGTTGACCGTGAGAGCTTGTGATGGGCCAAGTTGGGACACCCCTGCAGGGTTTGAACTTTCGAAAGTCGTGCCCGCGGTTATGGGTAGATGGGAATTTGTTAATATCCGGTTGTAGAGAACTTGACACTTAAGTTAATTAAAATGCATCAACCGCGTGTGTAGCCGTGATGGTCTCTTCTCGGCGGAGTCCGGGAAGTGAACACGGTTCTTGTCTTATGCTTGAACGTAAGTAGTTTCAGGATCACTTCTTGATCACTTCTAGTTCACGACCATGCATTGCTTCTCTTCTCGCTCTCTTTTGCGTAAGTTAGCCACCATATATGCTTACTGCTTGCTGCAGCTCCACCTCACTACCCTTTCCTACCCATAAGCTTATATAGTCTTGATCTCGCGGGTGTGAGATTGTTGAGTCCCCGTGACTCACAGATACTTCCAAAAACAGTTGCAGGTGCCAATGATACCAATGCAGATGACGCAACTAAGCTCAAGTGGGAGCTCGATGAAGATCATGTTCGTTGCTTTGTTTCGTTTTCGGAAGTTCAGTAGTGGAGCCTAGTCGAGACAATCGAGGATCTAGCATTTGGGCTTTTCTTCTTTTATTTTGGTTCCATAGTCGGACCTTGATTGTATTCTGGATGATGTATGATATTTATGTATTGTTTGAAGTGGCGATTGCAAGCCAACTCTTTATCCCTTTCTTATTCAGCACATGTGATGTGTAAAGATTACCCCTCTTGCGACATGCCTACCATGCGGTTATGCCTCTAAGTCGTGCTCCGACACGTGGGAGATATAGCCGCATCGTGGGTGTTACAGGTGTCGAGCCCCCACGTGATTTAGTGGTTGTCATTTGGCACATGGAAGCTGTTTGCAAAGAAGATTCACCCTGTGTGACACCCTTCCAGAGGCGTGTCATGTAGAAAGACAAGAGGGTGGTTGAGCGGCGCGGTAGGCTTGTCGGGCTCCATTCTCAGCATGACAACTAGCATGGGCCATGCAACCAAAGAATGGCCCTTCTCTTGTCCATATTTCCTCCAGAGGCACTGTCACATTCTTTCATTCTATTTGAGAATTCCAGGTGGGATGGATAGGCTGTAGAGGAAATAGATTGGTAGATAAGAGATACCAGAGTTATCCAATTGAAGCGTGCCACCTTCAGGCATAAACCAAGAACTAGTTGTCAGTCTCCTCTTCATGTAGTACCCAAGTGGCATGAGACCACAATTTTTTAGGCCTAGTGGTTCCCAGAGGGAGACCCAAATAAGTGAAGGTCATCACCCCTAATTGGCAACCAAAATTTGCAGCAAAGGAAGTGGACTTCAACTCATAAACATTCATTGAGATCATGGAGGATTTGTGAGTCCAGTTGCCTTGGAGAAAGTCCACAGAGTTTCTTTCAGAGTAGCAAGTTGAATTCCGTTAGTAGACAAGAATAATAAGGTGTCATCTGCATATTGAATAATTGGGAAATGTGGATCGTGGATGGGAATAAGGCAGAGTGAGAGCCCTTTGCTGAAGCATCCTATTGACCATTGATTGCAGGAGATCTAAAGTCAAAACAAATAGTAGTGGAGATAATGGATCACCCTGTTTTACACCACACTTACGTTTGAAGTGCCTTCTAGGTACCCATTTAGCAGAATTGAGGAGGTTCCAGTGGAAAAGAGATCTTTAACCCAAGATATCCATCTTGCATTGAAACGTTTCGCCTCCATTATTCTAATTATTGCCTCGTGCTGAATAGAGACAAAGACCTTCTCAAAGTCAAGTTTAAGCAGCGGAATTCTTCTTTTAGATTGGTTGCACTATTGAATCTATAATACCTAAATAGTTCATCCGCACTAACCTATTTCTTTTAGCATGCAACCTATCCACCTCATCACACATGCCCTACAATGCCACACCAGCACCTGCAGCCCGCCACATCATCATTTTTATTTTGTTGTTTAATCACTAAATAGATCTCCTATTTTGGAGTTAACTACAGCTGCCTACTGAAACGCATACACAATACCTTTTTTGCGGGGTCACGCATACGCAATACTTCTGATGGAGTACTAGCAACTTGATTCCCCATTAAAGAATTGTTTAGTTTCTAACGTAGGAGCCGAGCAACCTCTTTCCAGTTTTCAATTAATTAATACTACTTCCGTTTCCAGCCGCAAGAGCCGAACAGTCTCTCTCTTTCAAAACAAAAATCACCGCATCTCAATCTCCCACATAAAGCAAACCCCTTTTTATATCCCACGCACACCTCACGCCGTCGATGGCGAGCTCTCTCTCATTCCACATATAGCAAACCACTTTTTCTCTGAGCTACAGCAGAGTTCGGCGGCTGGTACGCGACCTCTGCATGAGTCCACTCCTCTCACACGACGATGGTCTGCCTCATCTCCAAGTCCTGTCTACGCGAGCTGGGTCGCAATTTTGTTTCTGGCTACCGAGATCATCAACAAAAGCTTACCTACGGAGGCTCACCTGAGTGTAGAAGCCTAACCTCTTCTACTGTCGCCGGAGGTGTCCATGCCAAAAGCTCCACTGTGTAGCAGCAGTACGTCTGGCCGGCCATGGTGCAACAATTGATCCAAATCAAAAGCTAGGCAACCAGATTTGCAAGATGTCCGGAAAGAGGTGATAGATGTAAGCCAATGAATAGTACCTTCTTGGTTCACCAACTGTACATCTTGGTGATGTATATCCCTTTCAACAATGTCTGGCCATTTTTGTTTGCAGCGTTTATATCAAATATGATTATATTAACACTGTTTATTTTTGTGATCGATCTGCTCTAATAAGTGTTGGATCATATGGATTTCATACTAAAGTTCTTTTGCATCATCACCTCATTGTAGTATCCTTACTAATATTCTTTGTGATCAAACTTCTGCATTGTCTATAGAGATTGCAGAAGTTAAAAAGCAGTCAGGATAGGCGTGTGCACTCTGTTGCTCAGCTCTTGACACCATCCTTATTTATATTCTTTATGATCAATCTTCTGGATTGTCTCTAGAGCTTGCAGAAGTTAAAAAATAGCTAGGCTAGGCGTGTGCACTTCGTTGCTCTGCTCCTGACAACCTCCGTTATACCCATCTTAATATGTCAAAATATTACCTATTAACTGATTCATGAAGTCATACACTAAGGTGGGCAAATACATTACTTTAATACACTACATATATGTGCTTCCTTTTGCTCTGTTAATAGTTCAACATATTATTGTGAATTGTACAAACTGATCTTGATTTTTTATCTTTGGACACATCTCTTTCTGCATCTCGCCTATTTGGAGAAGGCATGGTAAATTATTGTTGCACCCTATTTTTCATGGATGATTTTTCTTATAATTATGTATTCCTAGCAGAATGTGGCTTATCCATGAAGAACAGTCACAAGAAGCTAAGATTAGTGCTTGAATTTTAAATAATTGCTTCCTGTTAGTACCATGGTTTAATGTTCACATCTTACAATATTTTGATCTGGCATTGGTTTCATAACTGAATGTAATATTAGTTAGCATTCATGCATCTCAGTGAATATTTCAAAAGAAACTCACATCCAATTAACATTGATGGTCAAAGATAGTGATCATGTCTGATGTGGCAAATGTGACCCATTCATTATTTGTGTTTGAGACAACATAACAGAGGTGAGAGTTTTTTCCATTGATTTGTCCACAGATTTCATGTTCGGTGTAGTTGCTCAATGCTTTAGGATATGTTGTGCTTCACAACCGAAACTTGCTTCAGTTAGGTTTATTGTAAAATTATTGTTCCACTTAGTGTTTCTTTGAGGAACTGTTTCACTTACTTTTGCTATAATACTTCCATATAATATATAGGATTGCTACTGTTAAGTCCATTCCACATTTTTATTTTGTTATAAGTAGCTGCAAACTTAAAGATGACCGTTATGTGGTCCATGCACTTCCAAACTTCCAATATAATTGTTGTGGTTAGTTGTATCGATTCTAAGTTTCTAACTGAAGTTTTTGTTTTTTTGTAATTAACAAAAAAACTTTCACATTGATGAGGATAATTCTTCATATGAAGCTATAGGTATCAGGACAAATGTATCACTCAGGCACATTTACAAATAGTCTAACCACTTTTTTATTTGGATGTTTGATGACATTTCCTTTCTCTTTGAGACTTATTATACATGCAATTTGTTTTGCATCCGCGGTCATCCACGAGGCACGTAAAAATGGTTCTACATATATTATTTTGTGTTACTGAATATATTCTCTCTATTTTTTTGCATGTGATTATATAAATATGTGTCTACGCATTCCCGCAGCAACGCACAGGGTATCATCTAGTATATTCAAAGGCCCATGCCAGACAATCCTGAATGGTTCTATATTTGATCAAACCAAACTGATTTTTTGTCACAAACCCTAGAATTTGTTTGTAACTAGTTGCATCAGCATCATGCATCTTGTTAAATTCAAAAAATTGGAATTGAGGGAATTTCAAAGCATCAAAATCAATTAAGGGAAAAAACCCTAAAATGCATTCAATGATTCCAAGATGGACTTAAATAATGTTGGTTATATTTTGGCAAAGGTTTTGAGCCCAACCAAAAATGATGAACATTTTTATGGAATATTTTGGGCACTGAATTTAAATCACTATTGTATTTGAGTTTGAACTTATATTCATATATTTAGAATATAAATTCACATACTCATGAAATGAATTATGTGCATTTGGCTAGGTCCTTATATGTATCACAAAATATTTTAGAAACTTTTTGGCATTATTTGAATTTGTCTAAATTCAAAATAGTGGTAGAAACAAATAAGTAAATAGAAAATAGAACAGATAAATAAAACAGAACAGAACCTTACCTAATTACCTGGCCCAGGAGAGAATCGGCCAAGCCCACCTGGCGCCCCTCTCATCTTCCTCGTTTGGCTAGTACGCAGAGCGCGTTGCCGACACACACGCACACGCGCCTAGCTACCTCCACCCTGCATGCCTATGCCCCGACCCCCCTGGACATCACCACGCACGTCCCCAAATCCAATCGCTCACTCCCATCCTCTCTTCTCTCCTCCACGTCGCCCCCCGCCTCGTCCCCAAGCGCCACTGTCGCCGCTGTTCGCTGCCACCGTGTCCACCAAGCTCACCTCACCCCTCTGCCTTGTCCAACAGGTCCGCCTCGACGCCGTGGAGCACCAAGACGAAGCATGAGCCCGCGGGATGCCTGAAATGTCACCATTGTCTTCGTCTTCCTCGTTGGCCACCAAAGATCGCCGTCGTTGTTTCGTCATCACCAAGCTGTCCCCGAGGCTGCCAAGCACCTTGTCCGACTCCCTGTGAGCCCCGCCATCTTTCCGCTCTCTCCATTTGCTCGCCCCCATACCATTGTGTGGTTTCCCTGCAGTGACGGAAGATCACCGCCGCCGTGGCCTGAGCTCAAACGGGTTGCGCCCGTGCACTGCACCGAGCTCGTGGTGACTCCAGGAGGTTGCCCAGCTCTTTACCTTGCTCGCCCGTGCTCCGCAATGCCGTTTTCACCGAGATCCAAAAATCGGCCACCGCCGCCAGTGAGGAAGTCCTGGATTAAGGGGTCCTCGGGCGTCCGGGCTATGTGACATGGGCCGGACTGATGGGCCGTGAAGATACAAGATAGAAGGCCTTCCCCCGTGTCCGGATGGGACTCTCCTTTGCCTAGATGGCAAACTTGGCATCCGGATGTGTAGTTTCCTTTATCTGTAAACTGACTCTGTACAACCCTAGGCCCCTCCGGTGTCTATATAAACCGGAGGGTTTACTCCGTAGAGGCTACAACAAATCATACAGCTACACATCTAGGGTTTAGCCATTATGATCTTGAGGTAGATCAGCTCTTGTAACCCCTATACTCATCAAAGTCAATCAACTAGGAAGTAAGGTATTACCTCCATTAAGAGGGCCCGAACCTTGGTAAACATCATGTCCCCTGCCTCTTGTTACCTTCAATCCTCAGACGCACAGTTCGGGACCCCCTACCTGAGATCTGCCGGTTTTGACACCGACATTGGTGCTTTCATTCAGAGTTCCACTGTGTTGTCAACAAAAGGCTCGATGACTCGTTCGATCATCTACAACGATGCCGTTTCCAGGGAAGCTTTCCTCCTCGGCAAATTTTTTTGTATTCGGTGGTTTCGTTCTACATGACAACTCGCCTAGCCACCTCAAACAGATCGACAGCTATGCCCCTGGTCATCAGATCAGTTTCGGGAACCTAAATTATGTGGCTGATATTCGAGGAGACTTGATCTTCAAAGGGTTCGCGGCCCCGAACACTGCTCTGGCCTCAGATCCGAAGCAAACCACTAGGTCCGAAGATGGGAGTTTGGAGCCCACCGGACTCTCCGCTACAAATCGCACTATCGAGGATTCAGAGGTGATTATGTCCATGGTAAACTCGGAATCAGACCGGGTTCCTCCTATCATTGAAAGTTCGGACTCACCCCGGACTCCTGATCCGAACTCCCGAAGTCCATGCCAAGCAGGCACGGGGAGGAGGTTTGCACCCCAGCCAGCCCCGTGGATTCTCGCTTCCCCGGCCAATCCTCGCTCTTAAACAAGGCTTTGGACTTGATGCGATCCCTTGCCATCGCAGAGGAATCACTTTCGAATTATGCCCAACCCAGACTAGGGGCTAAGAGCGGGGAATTTCACATCCCACCCACCACCCACTTTATAGCCACTGTCGAAGATTTAACTGACATGCTGAACTACTCCTCCGAAGACATCGACGGCATGGATGACGATGCTAGAGGCAAACAAGGCCAAGACCCGCCGATCATCGGACATTGGATGGCCACCTCCACATATGACGTGTATATGATGGACACACCCAAAGAGGATGACGACAACGGCAGGAAGGATCCAACTGAGGACAAGCCCGCTGAGGCACCTCCAAAGCGTCGACGTCAGTGGCACAGCTCAAAATCGCGTCGCGAAAAATACAGCAATACCGGCACCGAAGACAATAACACTCCGAAGAACGCCGAAGACCCCGAAGCCCTTGTTGAGCCAACATCCGAACATGATGATTGGGAGGATGGGCAAGTTAACCCTGATGATCTAGTCAGGAACGAGGACTCAGAGGATAGTAACTATCTACCAATCTCCGAGGATGATGTGAGCCTCGGCGACGAAGACTTCATAGTGCCAGAGGAACCACTCGAGCAGGAGCGCTTTAAGCGCCAGCTAATCGCCACTGCGAGAAGCGAAAAAAAGAAGCAGCAACAGCTCCAAGCCAAACATGATACACTCAACGTCAGGTGGACCCAAGTCCTGGCTGCCGAAGAGTATGGCCTTCAATGACCAACAAGGAGTTATTCGAAGCATCGGCTATTCCCATAATTTGATGATGAGGTCGTCGAGCCCATACCGTCAATACATAACCATGCCGATGAACCAGACCATCCACCACGTGGACGAGATAAAGCGGCCACCTATGTCGAACATCAACCTGCACCACCTCACTGTAGAGGCAGAGAGACAGCGGTTCCAGGATACACCTACAACCTACGGCAGGACCTGAACAATAGAGCAGTCCAAGCCAGATCAATCTATGGATCAAGGGGGTGTGCCCCAATGCGAGAAGACGACCATCAAGCCTCGCGCAACAGGCACAACCTCATCCGGGCCGAAAACCGCATACGGACTTCGTCCGAACTACGTCGTGACATCGCCCGATACAGAGGCGCCGCACACCCCTTATGCTTCACCGAAGAGGTAATGGAGCACCAGTTCCCAGAAGGGTTTAAACACGTGAACATTGAATCATACGATGGTATGATGGATCCCGCAGTATGGATCAAAGATTTTCTTCTCCACATTCACATGGCTCGCGGTGATGATCTCCATGCCATCAAGTACCTCCCCCTAAAACTCAAGGGACCAGCACGACACTGGTTAAACAGCTTGCCAAAAAACTCTATTGTTAGCTGGGAAGATTTGGAGGATGCCTTTAGAGACAAATTCCAAGGCACCTATGTTCGGCCTCCAAACGCCGATGACCTTAGTCACATAGTCCAACAACCCGAAGAATCAGCCTGGAAACTCTAGACCAGGTTCTTAATTAAAAAGAACCAAATTGTCGATTGTCCGGACGTTGAAGCCCTCGTGGCCTATAAACACAGCATCCGTGACGAGTGGCTCGCCCGACACCTCGGCCAAGAAAAGCTGAAGTCTATGGCAGCTCTCACCGCACTTATGACCCACTTTTGCGCGGGAGAAGATAGCTTCCTAGCTCGTAGAAGCAACAACACCAGCGACCCTGGCACCTCCGAAGCCAGAGACGGCAACGGCAAGCCATGGTGCAACAAACACAAGAGTTGAAGCAACAATGAAGATACTGAAGATACGGCGGTCAACGCCGGATTCAGTGGCTCTAAACCCGATTAGCGGTAGAAGCCATTCAAAGGAAACAAAGATGGTCCATCCAGTTTGGACAGAATACTTGATCAGCCTTGCCAGATTCATGGTACCCCTGACAAGCCTGCCAATCATACCAATAGAAACTGTTTGGTCTTTAAACAGGCTGGTAAGCTAAACACCGAACATAAAGGGAAGGGGCTGCCCAGCGAGGACGACAATGAAGAGGCTCGCCCAATGAACATGGGGGGGCAAAAGAAATTCCCCCCCGAGGTAAAAACAGTTAACATGATCTATGTCACTCATATCCCCAAACAGGAGCACAAGCGCGCACTAAGGGACGTTTATGCCATAGAGCTAGTCGCCCCAAAATTTAACCCATGGTCAGCCTGTCCTATCACTTTTGATCGCAGAGACCATCTGACCAGTATCCGTCACGGAGGTTCGGCAGCATTGGTCCTCGGTCCAATTATCAACGGATTCCATCTCACGCACGTCCTTATGGACGATGGTAGCAGTCTTAACCTGCTTTACCAGGACACTGTCCGCAAAATGGGCATTGATCCGACAAGGATCAAGCCCACCAAAACCACCTTCAAAGGAGTGATACCCGGCATAGAGGCCTGCTGCACAGGGTCCATAACACTAGAGGTAGTCTTCGGCTCCCCAGATAACTTCTGAAGCAACGACTTGATCTTCGACATCGTC
The DNA here is from genome assembly GCF_003073215.2 of Triticum urartu. Classification (NCBI taxonomy): domain Eukaryota; kingdom Viridiplantae; phylum Streptophyta; class Magnoliopsida; order Poales; family Poaceae; genus Triticum; species Triticum urartu. The sequence goes on along the minus strand of NC_053027.1, from coordinate 332,538,153 downwards.
CCTTTCCGCAGTGGCTATCATGCACTTTTGGGACGAACCGCTTTCGCCCATTTCAATGCCGTCCTGCACTATGCTTATCTAAAGTTCAAGATGCTCGGACCACGTGGCGTTATAACAGTCAATGGGAACATGGAGCTCTCCCTCGGTACTGAGGAGCATACCGCAGCCCTCAGAGCCGAAGTACTGGGTGGCCTTCTCAAGCCAAATACTACATCAGTAGTTAAGCCCCCGGACACTTTCAAACGAGTCTGATCTAACCTGCATAATGGCAGTCCGGCTCGTCCAGAGCTAGATTAACAATCCGGCCTCCCTCCAAGCCGCAAACTGATAGAGGCATACATACCACGCGTACATAACTACGCACTAAAGATACCATGGGAAATGATGGTGGCACACCATAAATAAAGTCCACAATACAACTCGACCCTATCTGGACCCTCACATTCTTCCCTTTTTCCTCTTATTTTTATTTTTTAGGTTCTTTACAACCCACACCACTTTTTGATGGTACCAAGGGCCCTTTTCTAGGCCCCTCATGTTTACTCGATCGTTGATCCCCTCAAAGGATCATACACCAAGGCGAAAAGCAGCGCAGACATGCGGTAGAATGTCCAAAGGATCTTCAAGATCATCTTTAACTTTTTAGGACCTGTATACAGCTTTCCCTTGTGCTCGGCATGTAAAATAGCCTCGATGCTTATCGCATCCCCTGTAAAAATACGTTTTGACGTATCAATCAGACTATAATGGAAACAGTTTCGCCCAACCCTGTTCAGTATTGGCTTATCTGTATTCCCTCTTTACGATAGATTGCCGTATATACCTCGACACGATTTAAATCACCAGGGGCTCTATCGGGCCACGTATATTTTCTCAAACAAAAGAAGTCCAAACACTTTTATAGTATACTTCGGCGTCCCGAATATGGCATTATATGCATCGGCTCCGAATCATGTCTTTGGTCAACAGTTGGGTTGCCCGGCTCCTGTGATTACCACCTTAGGTTCTGCTTGTTCGGCTAAGGTAGTAAAGGGAGAACTACTGCAATTGTGTTTTTGGTTCGTCCGGTTAAGCACCTCAGTAGAGAAAGCCGAAAACTGGCTGTCATGATGCGGCGAGAGCTGGTCAGCAATTCGGCAACTTACTAAATCTCTAGTGATTTCTTTTGTATTATACGAAGGACTGGCTCTTCTCAGTCACGCGCCTAAGGCATCTAAGTTCGAATAGTCACATAGACACCAGGGGCTATCTTACAGTCCCATTGTCAAACTCCTATGGCTAAGCGAGGGTGATAAAGCCGCATAGTCTGATTACCTGGTTCGCTGCACTGACACCTCCTTGACAGACCAAGACGTTGGGTCAAGTGTGGTTATGTGCTATCCTGAACACCCCCATAGTATCTATGTGGGGGCTGAAGCCGACCACTGGCAAACTCTCAGGGATAAAAACGGTCGCACAGGAGGAAAAACACTTTATGATAAACGGCACAAATACATTACAAAATCCTTGATTTATAATACAACGTCTGGGAAGTTTGGATACATTCAGTCGAACATGATATCCTTCGAGCATTGACCCTCTATCAAACGGGCACCCTCTAGGACGTCTTTGAAATAGTGCTCAGGCTTGCGGCGGTCCTTGCCTCCTGGAGGCCCTCGACCGCCACGACGGCGACCTTCATTTTTGCCAAGTGCATCTTGACACGGGTGAGGCCATCCGCACACCTTCTATACATGATGAGCGCTTGACCGTGACAACTCAGGGCAGAGCGTCGACGAGTCGCAGCACCAGGCCAAAATAGCTGCTTGGAATGGGTTCGGTTGGCCACAGCGGGACTATGATGTCCCTCATGGCCAATCAATCCGGACATCCTATGCAGCTCAGCCCACTGCGCCATTTGGTCATTCAATAGCGTTGGGCGCTCCTGCATCGTGAACTGTGTCCAGAATAGCTTCTCCGCCGTGTGCCCCTCCTCTGCTCGGAAGAACTATGCGTCATCGGCGACACTCTTCGGAAGATCCTCAAAGGCATCTGGAGCAATCCACAGTCGAGTGAGCAAGGCATACTTCTAGGTGCCGAATTTACTCTGTAAGAGAAAGGGCTTACCAACCACTATCTGTCTGGCCTGCTTGATCTCCTCACGCGCCGCTCGGGATTCGGCCCGCCCCTCCTTGGCCTCTTAAAGAGCCTTGTCAAGTTTGGTTGCCTAGGCTTTATTCTTCTCTTCTAGGGACTCGCACTTGCTGGTGGCATCCTTGAGCGCTTGCTCCTTTTTGGTCACCCGCAACTCTTATTGGTGGTGGACGACCTGTTGGGACTTCAAGTCCTCGGCCGCTTTATCAGCGGCTGCTTTGTTCACCCTTGCCCGCTCCTTGGCCAGGGCAAGTTCACCTCTGAGGGTCTCAACCGCAGTAGTGCTTCCTACAATCATACACATAGCAGCGCATGAGCTTCAGCTCAAAGTCTGCATATTAATACATGCATGATTGAGATATTTTGAAACATATCTTGCGCTTCATGAAACCTATTGTTGATGGGACGAGATCCTCATCGGCCAGCGCTAGCTTACGCTTGAGCTCGGATTCTTCGGCGGCCTGGGCGGTTGCCGATAGCAGTGAAGCCTATTCCTCAAAATAGACAAGCACATTATCTCCTACGAATATTATCGGTCCTTTGTTCAGCTTTTTTCCAAAAGCCGAACAGAGTCTTAGGGGCTACTATCTATATACAGGCATATTTTTCATATGAAAAGCGGTCAAGAATATTACATCGCATACCTCAAAGCCTGTTAGCAGGCTAGTGAAGGCTTCGTTTAGCCTGCTCTTGGCGGACTGAACCTTTTCAACCACCACACCCAGCAGGGTGCGATGCTCCTCCATGATGGAAGCACATTGCAGTGCCTCCATCAGTATGTTCGGCGCCTCCGGATTAGTAGAAGTTGCCACTGGAGATGGCGCTCCCCCCTCCGAAGGGGGTCGCTTATTCGGTTGCAGAGC